>NW_024543978.1:2492500-2685000 GCF_018167655.1 Microtus oregoni
CCAACTGTTTTTTAAGTCTGAACAGGGCCTAGGACTCAGAATTCTGTGAAGGTTCAAAGCATGCCATGGTGGAGCTGGGAGATGCAGCAGGAGGTTTCCACCCATAGATATTTTGTGATTGTCCATTCTGCCTGTGTGGAGCTCTACCATGGACATCTGTAAGGCTGGTGTATTCAAATTTCACCCACAATTCTCTCTAGGTGGTCATCTTTCTCAGCTTGTTGATACTCTGTTCTCCTGAGAAGAATGGTCTAGCGAGGGTGTGTGTGTGTGCAGGTATGTGTATATCTAGAGGCCAAAGGTCAGTATCAGGTGTCTTCATTTTATTTATTTATGTGTTTGTTTGTTTGTTTATACAGAACCTCTTCCTTAACTAGACTGGCTGGCTATTGAGTCTGGCACCCTCTTGTCTTCTGCTGCCTCCAAAACACTAGAATTATTAGTATGTGACACCACACCCAGCTTTTTACTTGGGTTTCTGGGATCAAACGCAGGTTCCTCACGCTCACACTTTAGGTCAGATCTCTGAAGAACTGGACCTGCCTGTCCTGAGGTCACATATCAGCCTGTGGTCTCAGTGGCCACTCCAGCCCACACTCACAGTTGGTCTGGGATTTGTTATGGCGCCACCTAGATCCAGGCTGAAGGAAGAAAGTCCACAGAATGTCTTCCAGCTCCCATGTTGCTCATAGTGGAATCCTATTTTCCCTCCAGGAGACACGTGCTTACTTCTACACAATGGCCTGTTCCTAAAATTTCCTTGCTTGATAAATTACATTTTTCTTTAGGTGCTACACTCGCCAAACCTCAATATTAATTGGCAATGGTCCCCCTTAAGGACACAGAGTAATTCTGTATATTTAGAATTTATCGCCATTGTCTTAGCAGTATGTTATCATTGTCTCAGACTCTGTGTTTTGCCTCAAGCATAAGGGAGATAAACAATGAATTTCAAAATGCTGGCAAAACCCACCTCTTTGAGAACATAGCACGTGGTGGGAAAGGGGCCTTCCTGGGGTGTCCTGGCAGGCTTGCTGCTTGCTTTTCTTTTCATCATCGGTCTGAAGGGATGTGTTTACTGTCTTTAAGGTCCTCTGACTATGGGAGCGGATAGGAGCCAGAATACCCAGCCCTTTCTCTGCATCTTGCCCCATGTTCCTATGAGAGACTCAGATCCGTGACACAGTGCCCAGAAGCCGTTTGGAGCTGGGGTTCTTACGTGTAAGAAGACAAGGAGGGACATGGACAGTGTGAGTCTGTAGAAGAGGCAGCCCTCTGAGGTGCATGAGGAATGGAAGAAAATGGACCCCTCTTCCTACAGCTTGATCACACAAGTTAGGTTTCCAACAACAGTTGCCCTGGGGCAGAAGCGATTCTGGAAGTGCCAAGGTCCAGAGAAGGTGGGGCTGACTTGGACACCTTCCAAGGAGGCAATTGCTAGGTTACCATGGAAACACATCCTTAGCTCTGATAAAACTGTGGAAGAGCAGCTTGTGGGGAGACTGATATACATGCTATACAAACTAACACTGTGTGACTTCACGGCAATAGGTGGTCTGAGTGGGACCCCATGCTCCCAAAATATGATATAAGGTCATGGGGGACAGGACTCAAGCAGTACTGTAGCTTTCCTCTGCTCCTGACTCGGCACGATGGAAGTAGCTGCTTTAATTCCTTGACTTCCTTGCTATGACTGGACCCTGGACTGTGAGCTGAGACAAACCCATCCTCCCCTAAGCTGCTTTAGTCGGGGTGTCTGTCACGGCAACAGGACAAAACTAGGAGCATGACTAACAATTTGGAGCTGAGTTTTATTACAAGTGTACGCTCTGCGGAATCCAAAGTGTGGCCCCTCTGCTCTGGGCATCCTCTCACCAAACTCTGAAGTCTTTTGTTTGCTCTGGGACTTCAGTTCTTTTTTGGGGGGTATTCAATTTCTACAGCACGTTGAGGGGTTTAGTTGTCTGCAGCCTGTTAGGTTCTTTTCTTGTGGAAATAGAGGTGTCATTCCTGGAGTCTACCACTGAAGCAGAACCCGAATGCTTTTTCAGTCTACAGCTGTTCCATTATAGGGGTGTGATCTTACTGGCTACCTGGCTAGCACAGGAGTGAGTGAGGTCTTACTGCCTACCTGGCTGGCACAGGAGTGTGGTCTTACTGGCTACCTGGCTGGCACATCTTCTCAATCACCAGTGGGGCAGCGGCTATGGCTGTGAGCACCTCTGGTCTTACCTCGCCTTAGAAATCTGTACATCCACACATGCAGCCGTGCCCTCATGCCTTTCAAGACTCCTTTTTCAACTCCATAAAGAGTTCTCGGGAACCCTTCAAGCTGCCCTCAGAATGGCCCAGTTTACATTTCTACTCCTTGGTGCTGAAACTTTGCTGGCAGGCCTATTCTCTTTGAATGGATACCTTGCTCAGCCTAGATATAGTAGGGAGGGCCTTGGACCTTCCCCAAAGCAATGTGTCTTATCCTGTCTGAGGAATGCATAGGGGGGTGAGGTGGGAGGATAGGTGGAGGGGGTGGAAGAAGGGGAGGCAGTGGGAACTGGGACTGGTATATAAAATGAAAAAAAGATAGTTTGTTTTCTTTTTTTACAAAAAATAAAATAATAAATTTAAGAAAGTCTGAACACACTAGTATCCTTCTGTGGTCAAAGGTTTGAATCCACAGTCACGCACATGCTAGGCCAGAACTAAGCCACCAAATTGCATTTTTTTTTTGAAACAGGCTCTCACTAAGTTAATCAGGCTGGCCTTGAACTTACGTTGTCCAGGCTGACCTTTGACTAGCTGTTCTCTTGCCTTAGCCCATTCAGAAGCAGGGATCTATGTCAACAAGCTCTGTTAGTTTTTAAATGTATAAAAGTAACAGATGCAGAGAAAATTGTCCCAAATGCCAGCAAACTCCAGCCTTGGTCACACCTTCTGAAGATAACTGTGGTTGAGAACTCTTCTGTTATGTTAGTGTGTGGGTTCCCTTCCTTTCCTTCAGTGTCTCCCACTGGGAGTGTGCAGGGTCAGTCACCTGGTCAGTGACGAAGTGCGTGTTTTGCTATCATGTGATAGATGCACATTTGAATGCTACTTCCTCTTACTCTTTCCCCTTAACTTGACTGAACCATCTCACATCACGCGATATCTCAAAACTCCTTGTTTTGCATGATAAATACATACATATATTTTTGTTCATTAAAAGTAATTGTTTTAAATTAATTGATTAAAATGTAATTAATTGATTAATAGAAATATGTCCTGGGTCTTCATAATTGGGTGGGGATGTAAAAGGAGCAACTGTTTTCAAAGGAAATTTGAAAGTTTCTTTAAAAAAAAAAACCCTCCTTTTTCTCTAGAACTTGATGGAAAGACGCTGTTCCTGAAGGCACCGTGCGTATTGGACACGAAGCATGAAGAAGTCAAGTTGATACTGACTAGGAAGCTTCCTCCTTGGTTACTGGCTCTCACAGTTCCAGAAGGAGGCTGCTGAAGGAGAAGTCACCAATAGTCTTACCCAGTTGTGGACCTGTGAGCTATAATAACAATTAGCATAGTGAGGTACACTATGGGTACAATAGCGGCATGAATGGTATGGGGGTAACCAACCACTTTCTGGTTGGATTTAAGACTGCTCTGCATGGAGAAACACATGCATGGTAACACCACACACACACACACACACACACACACACACACACCTCTAAGAATCTGTGTCTGAGGAGCTCATAGACCCTAGGGAGAACCCACTATTATTATTTCATGAAATGGGCATAGTGTTGAACTGCCCTCTAAATTCAAGATATAAATACAAGGAAACATTACTCAGCAATTAAAAAGGTTAGATATGGATGCATGCAACATGAATGGGTTAGAGAGTAAACAGGCCAACTGTAAGCAGCCAGATGAAACCCATGTGTCTAAAATTAGAAGGTGATGATCCACAGAGACAGAACAGTGGTTTCTTAGGGAGTAAAATGCAATTGGAATTTGGGGAGGAAATAGTCCATAGGAGTAGGGATTGGACTGGTGGTCTCGTTACGCATCTTAAATGCATGCAATTGACAGATGAAACTGACTTTGATGACAACCCGAGTCCCTGCCAGTCATTTAGATTATCATCTTTCATTGGCTTCACAATGTGTCCTGCAGATGCCCTCGAGTTAAATGGAGCACCCTCGGTAAGTGTGCTGGTTGTTTCCTTTCCAGGTTTCCACTATTCATGGTGGTTGCCATATGTGTGTCTGTGACTTTGCTGTTTTCTTTTTCTTTTTTTTTGTCAGCATTTCTGTAAATGGATTTTCTAGAAATGGAATTGTTGGGTTAATGGTATGCACAGTTTAATTTCTAAATGATGCTGTCCAACTGCTCTGCAGAATTTAAAAAAGCCAACCTAAACAGATAACCTAAAAGTGTCATTCTGATGGTCTCTTATTGGCAAGGAGTGAGAACTCATTTCCCCACACCCTTGGCATCACTGCTTCAAGATAACAAGGCTGATGTCCTGCTATTTCTGCCACTTAAAGTCAGTGGCAGCAGCTATGGCCAGCTGCCATGTACACAGATCTCTCTTTCTGGGGGATCCTTGAGTAGAAGGGCGTGGATGTCTCACGCATGCAGAAGGAGATGAATTTGTCAAGGAGCAAGGAACCTCTCTGGGAGGTTTCTGTCGGGAGGCGTCTGCGCTCTGCTTCTTCAGGCCGCATCGGCCGCCTGCTGCACCGCAGCATGTCCAGCACAGACCCGCTAAGTCAGAGCGGATGCCAAGAGAAATCCACAGCTGTCTGTGCTGAGGGGGGCTCTGCCTTCTTCACCCCATCTCGCAGATGTGGACTCTTGCCTCCGGGCTGTTATGTCTGTGTTGTGCGAGCGATTCCCCCAGCTTCACTTGACCTTTTACCCAAAGTTCTGAGACGTAAATTAGCATAGCAGCTGCTCTCCAAGTCCTAGTAAATGCCCACATTAGGGTCATAGCTCAGCAGCGGCGGTCCTCACTACACACAGATGGATTGATTGCTTCTCTCTCTCCTGTAGGAACCCCAAATAAAAACAAAATTAGGGTGGCTTTCTGGGAATGTTTCAGTCCCAGGACAATCATCCTTCTACAGTTGATAAAGCTCCTGTCCTGTTGCTGTTCAAGGCAGAGGTGGGTCACCGTCCGTCTTGAAGGTGGCATGGTCAGGTTTCATAGCATCTGTCCCACAGGGACCGGTGATGGAATCTGGTCTGAGATGCATGTCCTCTACCTGCCAGTACATGCAGGACCAGTGGGAGGGGCTTAAACGGGAAATGTCTACAAGAAAGATCTCCTTTCTTTGTCTCTGGTCAGTTTCACTCATAGAAAAATATCTCTTTGAAGGCAAAATGTGTTTCTCATGTATCTCAAGCTCAAGATTTTCTGATTTTTCTCTCAGGTTCACCTTAATGGAGACAGGCTGTGGGCGTACTCTCCGTGACGTCAGAGAATTAGGAGCACAAGGTTTTAAGTGCATCGTATCAGGTTTTGAGATAAGCATTTCCTAACACTTGCAAAGACAGTGGTCCACACCTACCAGATATGACACTGCTTCTGCCCTTTCCCTGGCCCAGGTCACTGGAGGATGGAATCATCTCCTACTTCTGGTAAAACCAAGATCCAGGCAGTGAACAAGGCAGCTGTGGGTGGCCTGGCTTCTGAGTAGATGGGCAGAGCTGGGCTCATTGAGCTGCATCTGTGTAGGCACAGCGTGGCTGATGTGACAAGTGTGAGGGGCGTGAGGTGACAGGCATGCAGGGCTGAAAGCTGAGCACAGTGATCAAGGCCTAGACTAGGGATTCCTTCTCTTCTAGACTTGTAACACAGGGCCCATGGTAGGACACAGACACCCAGAAGGACAGATGGCACTCTTTAGGATGGGGGTCACCTGCCATTCTACAGGAGAAATGCCTCTTGCAGTACGGGAACAACTATAAGATACAGGTGGCATTAAAGTTGCTTCCATAGCCCATGATGGATACTTTGTACTTCCTGTCCAATTGTGTGCGTGTGAGAGAGAGAGAGAGAGACAGCGAGAGAGAGAGACAGTCAGACAGAGAGACAGAGAGAGACAGACAGAGAGAGAGACAGAGAGAGAGACAGAGACAGAGACAGAGACAGAGACTGGCCTGGACTTTGCCCAGTAGGCTGACTGTCTAGTGAACCCTAGGAACTCACCTGTTTTTGTTTTTCCTGGCATAGAATTACAAACACGCAGCAGGAACTGTAAAAGATTGGCTCCATATGTGAACGCTGGGAGTTTAATCCATGTCCTCATGCTTGCAAATCAAGCGCTTCAGTGACTGGGTTATCTGTCTCCTCAGGCTCCTCCCATCCTAATTCTTCTCAGCTGGCTTCAACATGCGTCATTACATCATTGACAGGGCGAGGGTCAACACTCAGGGATTCCACTATGACTCCTGAGAACTTCAACATGGTGAACACAGACCCTCAGTTTCCCTGCTCCCGAGTCTCTTCTGTGATACAGCCAAACTACTGGCTTCAAAGAAGAATACATAGCTTCTACTCTGAAGCCCACAGGTCATCTCTCCAGGTGGGATTCTGGTGGTCACGTGGTCCCAGTACATGTGATCATGGAGCTCACAGAGGGCTTGTGGCAGGGGGACACAGGACAAGGATCAGACTACAAGGGGATGAGAGTGACTTCAGGGAGAATTTTGCCTTTGGTGACTTAGAAAAGCTTATTCTCATGCTCAGTGGAATTTTCAGAGTATGGTGCAGCTAAGTCAGGTATGAACTAATCTCTTGATTGACCATTCGTCCAATCAGAAGCATAGAGAGCTGCTGCTCTATTGTAGCTAAGTGACCAGGGCAGTCAAAATAGACAAATTTCTCTGCAAATTCCCAACAGGAAAGACAAATTTTGATTAAATAACAGCATAAACAGGCATGCATTATGGATAAAGGGATGTCTTCCTGTGAGGTTTGTAACATAATACAGCACATGCAAAAATCCTGAGCCACAAGAGACCAGTGAGCTCGAAGGTCTGGTCATCACAGAGTCTAGGGAGCGTGGTGGCACAGCCTGAGGGACAGCAGGGACCTCAGCACCTAACTTGGTTGTTTGGGTCTTGAGGGTAGGAGGATGGCTAAACTGCTGGGGGCCCAAAGCCAGGCAGGGGCATGGACATGTGACCTCTTGTATTGAAGCTTTTCCACATTTCTGTTGGGGACATATGTGCCAGCAGCAGACCTGGGCATAAGCAGAAGGTGACAGGTGCCACTATGCTGCCCTCCACACTCTAATCTATCAGCTCTGGCATCAGTGTCTCTGGAAGGAGCCCAGCAGCACCTGTTCTCTTCCTACTTTCCAGTTTTCAAAAATGTAAATTAAAATGCTTATCTGTTCCACGAAGATCTGGCATGTTTAAATAACCATTATCCCTTCAGCATGTGCCAGGGACCTTGGTGCCATTATCTCAATAGAATGGGACACTCAGTCCATGGGGGAGGCGTTAAAGGACGGCCACCTCCCAGTCTGACCCAGATGGTATTATCATGGTTTATTCAGGATTTAGAAAATGAGATTCAGTTAAACAGAGTGTTAAGTCACATAATTCCTATTGTGTTTTTCTGACAGGCAGGGATGCTGACCTGGGAGGGGAAGGGGCCCCTGACAGCCCGGACGAGGGGGGGGGGCTCTGACAGCCAGGAGGGGAGGGGCCCTGACAGCCAGGAAAGGAGAAGCCCACTTGGTTCCCTTAAAGTCTGCAGTGACAAGGAAGAACCCCAGGCTTTCTGGTATACTCAGATGGATCACTAGGAACAGCAGTAGCTGTGGTTGTCTAAGGGGCTTTGTCTTATGGGGCTTCTGGTGAACCATGCTTCTTGGTAAGCTCCTTTAAAAGAGCAAAACACTGCAGAGGACAGACAGTTGGGAAGAGCCTCACTCTGACCCTGTGTAGAAGTGGACTGTGTTTCTATTGATAAGGAGCTCTGAGTTACTTGGAAAGACACTGTTTTGAGGTCCACCATAGGTGCCCCTCAATTTTCTACTGAGTTTTATTATAATGCTCCATAGAAAGTAATTATGGGCTCCAAAACAGAGCTTTCTAGTCAACTGAAGAGCAAAGGGCAAACAAAAATGGCCTATTTGATATATTTTCCTGGGAAGACATGAAAAATCTCCAATAAGAACACTGAAAGTTCAAGAAGTGATGCCTAGGTCCTGCTGGCTGAGCCAGTGAGTTTATATGGACTGTAGCGGCAATGACCAAGAGCTGTTTACATAATTATGAGCAACATGCAGGCAGCTACACTGTGGGCATCTCCCCCACTCAAAAGCTGTTTGCCACTCATATGGGAAAGGAAGAATCTCTTAAGCATCCCGCCCTTCATTGTCTACATATCTTCTCCCTCCATCATCTTCCCCTATCCTTAATCACTCAGACCTGACCTCCATCATCCATCTTGGTCCTCCATCATCCACCTTTATCCTCCATCATCCACCCATTCTCTGTTATCTTCCCCTGTCCTCCATCATCATCCACCCATTCTCTATCATCTTTCCCTGTCCTCCACCACCCACCCTTGTCCTCCATCATCCACCCAGAAATGTTAACTCAGTCTCCTGAGCATCTCTGTGAGTGAATGCAGCTGCTCTGATTCAAGATATCCAAAGTCAAAACAAACTCAGACAGCCTTTATAAAATAATCTCAACAGCCATATAATATGATCCTTTAAAAATACCAAATAGGGCTTGGAGATGGCTCCATGGGAAAAGTGCTTGCTCCGCACACATGAGGACCTGAGCTCAAATCTCTAGCACCTACATAAAAAATTGTGCATGTCTGTAAGTGCTTGTGATGGCAGCATTGGTGACTGGAGAGAGATAGCTTAGTCAAAGCTCTGGGCTTCCAGTTCAGTGGGAGACCCTGGTGAAGAATGATAAAGAAGTCTTCCTCCTGCCTTAGATATTCACATGTATGTGCTTACAAACACACATGCATGAATGTATGTATGCAGGTGAATATACACACACACACTTGCATACTGCCTCTTCCCCAACACTAAGCAATAAATAACAGTCCCTCTGATGGTTAATTTTGTCAACCTGAAAGATTTTAGAATCATATATTAAACAGATTTCTGGGCATGTCTGTGAGCATCTTTTTAGATTAGGTTAGTTGAAAAGGGAGAACTCACTCTGAAGGTAGGACCACCATTGCTGTGGGCTAGGGTCATAGACTAAAAGGGAGAAATTAAACTGAGCATCAGCATTCCTCTCTCTCTCTCTCTGCTTCCTGATTGTGGGTAGAATGTGGCAGTTACAGGTACAATGTGACTAAGTGGAAACAATGTGAATAGCCGTGAGTACAATGTGGCAGCTGCAGGTACAATGTGAACAGTTGTGGGTACAACTTAAAGAGCCATGGATACAATATAAACAGCTGCGGATACATTGTGGATACAGTGTAAACAGCTGCGGTTACATTGTGAATACAGTGTAAACAGCTGCGGATACATTGTAAATAACTGTGGACACATCATGGATCCAATGTGAGCCGCTGTGGATACAATGTGAATAACTGTGGATACATTGTGGATACAATGTGAACAGCTGCCTCAAGCTTCTTCCACCATGACTTTCTATCATAGACTCACTTCCCAACTCATACCTCAAACTAGGTCAAAGTAAACTCTTCATTCCTTAACTTGCCTTTGTCAGAGGTTTGGTCCAACACTAAGAAAAGAAACTAACACAGCCTTCCAGGTATTTCCAGTTTGATCATTTCTTTCAGACAAATACTTCAAATAGTTAGCTATTCAAGATCCCCAATTTCTGCCACACAGTGACTCCACAAGTCTCATACTACAATACTGTGTGCAGCAAGCAAACATGCAGGCATGGTGAGGACTGTGTCACATGCAGTATCCAGATGTGTATGCCTAAGATGAGAAGGGAAAACTGGGCAGTGGGTGGAACCCTCACTGTCTTATTTTCACCCGTATGCTGGACATGAACCCAGGGCCTTGTGCATTCTAACCAAGTATTCTATCCTTGAACCACACCGTCAGACCTATACTGTCTCTTCTTCCAAGTCTAGAGCCTCTTCTGGTTCAGCCTCCTCTGGCCCAAACTGTATCCTGTCCACCAGCAGCACAGTTTACCTGCATAGACAAAGGAATTGAAGGTAGCAACAGCCTGCTTATTCTTAGAAAGTAAGTGATGGATAGTTCTGGTGTGAGAGGAAGGGGGGAAGGAAGGAGGGCTCCAAATGGTGGGGCCTGTGGATTTCTGAGCTGGGTGTCGAAATTCAAGCAAGGATTGAGACAAATGAGAGGAAATGTTTGCAGTCCCTTGACAAATAGCAACCCCAATGAATTTTTCATGCATGCTGGATGAAGAAGGTGGCTTGGCAGCTTTCAAAATATTTCTTTGCTCGCAGAAGTGGCTAACATATGATCAACATCCCATACGGCGCAGACGTCCCCTTTGGAGTGCCTGCAAGCAGATGGTGTGTCTTTGTGAAGATTGGAAGGGGGCTTTAGGGAGCTTGAGAAATGGCCTGGGAGCATTAGATTTGGCGAGCTGGTCACCTGGGACGCTGGCCACAGCCTTGGCTGACCAGAAGACATTCCAGAGTCAGAGTGAAAAGTAATTCCTCCAAGCATACCAAACATATGGAGGAAGCAATAACTCATTGCAGGGATATTTGTTAATGTAACACGTTAAGTCCTTAGTTTCCGATTCAAGTAACTTCCAGAGAAGCTTGGAGAGGTTAACTCTCATTCTAGATGAATGAGGTCACCAGCTGAAGAGCTGGACCCAAGTCTCACCCTGCAGACAGCAGGAGGATGCCTCAAGTGTTTGCAGATGAGACAGACCAAACGAGTGAGCGAGCCTAGTGGGTGGGCCTTTGGCTGTGCAAATCAGCCTGAGTGGTGAGCACCTTGGGGCTTTGCAGTGCAGACGCTTGAATCTGCTGGGTGGGTTTAATATGAACTTGAGCCAGTTGAGGAGAGACTGTGTCCGTCACATAAGCATGGCTCAGTTTTCTTCTGGAGGCTGCACCCCCAGAATCCCACAGAACTACAGCTCCTCGGCTCTCCTGGTTTTCACTGAGCTCGCCCCACAAAGGGAGCGGGTTGGACTGGGTGATGCAGCCCTCAGCCTTCTCTTTGTACTCTGGTTATGTGTTTTCCTTGGTGTTCTCATGAACGGGCTTTGAGGTGTTTCAGAGGACATCTCACCTGTTCTAATAGGGGCTTCTCAGCCATCACTGATTGTCTTTAAAGACTGACTAGTTCACACAGGTATCACAGAAAAGTGACAGTGTCATCGCCCTGTGAGAACATCGGTTCTTTGTGGTAAACAGAAGTTCCCAGCACCCTGGAGTCCTGTAGGCAGTCTTTACAGATTTTGGCAAATTTATACCATCTTTCCTGTGGGTGGAAACTGGGATTGTAAGACAATGTCTTCTCTTGTAAAAAACCATGGATTTACTTTATTTTATGGGTATGTGTATGAGCCTTAACATATGTATATGCACTACACAGATTCAGGACCCTGCAGGAGTCAGAAAGGTCACTGTATCCCCTATAACTAGAGTTACAGACGGCTATGACATACCATGTGGGTGCTGGGACATGAACCTGGGTCCTCTGCAAGAGCAGCAAGTACTGGCACTCTTAGCAGCTGAATCACCTTTCCTGCCCCAGTCATGGCTCATCTTTGCTGTAACTCCATTGATTCTGGGGCCAATCAAGAGACATGCCTCTGGCTGGTCTCTGAGGGTATTTATTTCCAGGGAGGAGGCCGAAGCTATGGGTGGAGGCCCAGATTTTAAAGTTATCTGAGAAGCAGCGAGGCTTGTCTACTTGCTCTTGCTTCTTATTGGTGAACAGGTCTTTCCCGTTGGTGCTGCTTCTTCACCTCTCCAGGGTGAGTCTTTAGCCAGTGGCTCCTCAGGAATCCCCCAGTCCTTCAGTACCAGAGCTGCTGAATTGTTCAACCTCATGGGATGAGAAGCTACTAAGTTCTCGGCCTCTTAACGGTGTAGAGGGACTACACCAGTGATTCTCAGCGGCCATTGTGGGACTACTCAGCCCCATTGTGTAAGCCAATCTAATAAATCTCTTTTATAATATGCATTCGTATTATGACTCCCAGTTTTGTAGAGGCACTGCCCAACAGTAGACAAGATTATGGAAAGACAATGAAGGTCTAGAGAACAGTATTAACATGTCCTTTGGCAACTCCTCTTAGGGCCTGTGCACCCAAGCTGCCTCTTAATGGCACAGTCTGGCATTCTTCCTTTGTAGGATCTGTTCCCTGGGCGGACAGGAAATGGGCAATCCTTTGCATTCTCCTTTGTTTCTAAATCCTTGGTTGACGGTCTCCTGCTACTGTTCGATTCTTACTACTGTCCCATCCACTTGGCCACAACTGGTGGATTTCTGAGATGGATCCTGGGAAAGCCGGCCACTTGTACTAAATAACCCAATGATCACAACGCTTTTCCTGTTTCACTTTTCAGTTCCTTGTGGAATTCTTTCAAAATAGGTATTGTCATTTTAATTTTATAAAGCTTAGGGTTGAAAAACTTGTGTAGTCAACACCTAGGCATAGTTGGATCTGACATCCTTATAGTTTTTACAACCCAGGGTGCCAGCAGGCTGCCACCTGTCATGTGCCAGGCATGGGAGTAGCACACTCAGATCACAGTCCACGTGCCCTGAATGCGCAGAACAGCACATCATGAAGGCATGTCATATCAATTACATATCAATAACCTGAGACATGGTATCCAGGACGTTTTCTGAAGCTGGTACTGTCAGGGTTCCCCTTAGATCAGTGGTTCTCAACCTTCCTAATGCTGTGACCCTTTAATACAGTTCCTCATGTTGTGCTGACCCCAACCACATGTTATTTTCATTGCTACTTCATGACTGCATTTTGCTACTTTTGTGGATCATAATGTAAATATTTGTGCTTTCTGATGGTCTTTTTTTGGGGGGGGGGTCTAGACTCAAGATTGAAGACCACTACTTCAGACATTTAGATGACTATAGAGGATTAGGGTTAGGATTAACGTTAGGTTAGGGTTACGGTTGGGGTTGGGGTTAGGATAAGGGCTCAGGATTGGAGTTAGGGTTAGGTCTACTTGTGCCATAGACAAGAGTCTAGGCTTGACTTGAATTCCTTCCTGCCAAGGAGCTGGACACTCCTTCCAGGTGTCCTCGCCGTGTCCTCCTGGGAGCATGGCTGGGGCAGTGCCATGGACTCTACCTCTGGAAAAAACACAGATGATTACCATGACCTTGGCACACTCAAGGTCACTGGCTCACTTTTCAGCTGCTTTGCCAGCCGATGTTTGGACATCAGGACTTAAAGGCAGGTGCCAGAGTGGGCTGGATATTTCGTAGAAAAAAAATGACAGAAAAAAAATCACAGTTTCTCAACTGCATGACTTCAATCTTCCACCACTGATTTAAATTTTAAAATGTTTCTATTATAATCTCTGAAGAATGGTTTCATCTTAAAGCTGCCCCCTAATAACCCATCCCTTGAAAAACTCAGCCAGACTTCAATAATAATAGGAGCCTCAGAAGTAGAGCGATAAAGAGTTTTTCTAACACCTCTTTCCCCATTCAAGTTAGGTGACAATTTTGTTTACTTGGTTCAGGTAAAATTCCAGGTGCATTGTGAGCCCCGCAGAAGAGAAATTGATTTTCTCCCTTACAGCTTGGAGCACGGCGGCTCTTACAACCGCGACACAGTCTTTACAATAAGATAGAAAGAAGGCCACCGACGAGCACAAACGGATCAGAGCCAAGGACGCTCGCACTTTGCAGCCCTCCAGCCAAGCTCCAGTGATGTCCAGTCGGCCTGTTAGGGAAGACGGCTGGTGTCAAGTCTGTTGTCTCCTCCAAACGCTCCCAAGGTCAAGTGTCTCAGGGTCAGACATGATGAGTTGGCAAGGAAAGAAAACATGACGGTGTCCAGAACGAGCAATGGATTACTTTCTCTCTCACTCCTTGTAGGCAAAGCAGATGAAGTTCTGCTGTGTGGGAAGGTGGCCACGGGGCCCTTAGATCTTAATTTTCAATGAAAACCAAGAATCTTTTCACTGAGTTTCGTTTGTATTAGGTAGTATTCTCTATAAAACATTTCTCACCAAAGCACCTCAAGGAAGGAAGAGTTTGTTCTGTGTCACAGTCTGAAGGTGCAGTCCATGACTGTGGGGGCGTCACAGTGGCAAGAGTTAGCTGGCCGTATTGCAAGCACAGAAGGCAGCCAGAGAGGAACGCTAGTGCTCAGCTCACTGTCTCCAGCACAGAAGGTGTCACTGCTCACTCAGGGTGGCTCCTCCCACCTCAGTTAACCCAGGCTAGAAGCTCCCTTGCAGGCACACCCAGGAGGTGAGTCTCCCAGGTGATTTCAGATCCAGTCAAGCTGACAAAATCAACCATTCCCATTTACAGAGTCACCAAAGGTCCTTGTCAAGCGGCACCTTCTCTCCACTGTCTCCAGTCACCCTGAGGTTGTTCCCCAACCTCCTCCTCAGTGGGTCAGTTATACAGAACACCCCCTGTGGATACATTGAATTTTATATTTTCACAATCTTAGATGGCTTTTGGGACTGCTTCTGAAATGAGGGTGGCATCCTATCTTGTACATCATTACTGGAAGTCTGATCTAACTTCTCTCTTCTCCCCCGACTCCTCCCTGTCTGCTCTGCTGGTCTTCACACACACACAGGACTGCATCCAGCACCCAGAAATTTATTCGCCAGACTGGACTTGGTGCCCTTTGGAGCGAAGCATTCAGCATGCACCCATTTTTATTTACTTCCTGGGGCTGCACTCTGTACTTGATGCTAATATTACTTGACTTACCATTCAGTCAAAAATTCCAGTGAACAATTGGTTTCTCCCACTCAAGCCCTAGATTTCTCTGCTTTAATTCCTGGAATGGTTCTTATTAACCTCCCAGTCCAGTGAGCTTTCAGCACTGCTGCCAGGGCTGCTGCTGCTGCTGCTGGAGAGGGTCCACTGCAAATGTCAGCAGGAGCTCAGGCCTGGGGGCTTCCAGACTGCACCCTCCAGACTTGCTAAGTCTTCCACTGCTGTTTTATCCAGGCACCCAACATGACATTTTAAATTCATGCGAATTGGATTGTCATTAAAAAAATTAATCTAGCTACATATCCCCCTAAACATACAAACAGCCATTCTATATGGAATATAGAGGAATCTCGGACAGTGTTTGGATAAACTATCCGTAAAGATGTGTGTTTGAAATAGAAATGTGGACCGGGAGTGCAGTGTCTTCCGGCAATTCATTTTTACCTATGAAAGCTGTGCTCTCGGAATTAGATATTAACAGCAGTACACTGGAAATTGACATGAGCGATGTTTGCACACAGCGTTCTTGGGTTTCCTGATGCCAGCGAGGAGTCGGCTCCATGAAAATCGATGATTTTATTAATATATACGGGACCCAGACCTCATCCTGCTCACAGACTTTTTAATGAGGTCGGTGCTCGAAAACATGGGGTTCTAAAGAAAAGTTGAATAAATGGCATGTCAGTTCTGTTAAATCACACTTGGTTATGTATTTTTGCCTCTTGCTCTTCAATACTAGCAAGTCATATAGCCTTGCACACTCTGTGGTGCTACAGAAATGGGCTCCTTCTGTCCCCTGCATAATGACACAGGAATGTGGCCAAAACCTCAGACCACTGGTGCCCAGTCCACACACAGCCTGTCCCCATGGTGTGATACAATGTTGCTCACGTAACTTTCAGGGTCTTGGAGAGAGCTAATTAGATGGAATGAGTGATTTTAAGGCACACAAGGCTGGCGATGGCACTCAGTCTGCAGAATGTATCAAACTTGCATGAGATCTGGGCCCCGGGGCTTGGGAGAAAACAAATCAGCCTAGCTTTTGTTTGATCCAGTCGCTTAACAGCACTCCCATACTTTGGGGCTGGGGAGATGGATCAGTCAGTCACCTGCTTGCCTCACAAATCAGAGGACCGGGGTTCACATCTCCAGCATCCATGTGAAAAGTGGATAATCCTGGCATTAGGGAGGTGGACACAGGAGGATCCCTGGGGCTCACTATTGCTAGTTTTGGTGAACTGTAGGGTCAGTAACAGGCATGACTGAAAACAACAGGTGAGGAAGGAGGGAGGAATACAGCTGGTGGAGCACAGCGTATGTGCACACATCCACACACTCGCAAATATGCAGGGATCAATAAATCAATAAACGCCCATTTGAAAGGCTCGATTTCCTGTTTAAGCTTCACAAACCCCATTCTTTAGCCTTCTAGCCCTAATTGGCATAATTTATTCTTTTAAGAGGATGGAGACACATCTAGCTTTTGGAAACTCCAAAGTTGATCATCTTTCTGTATATATAATTGGCTATTTCAGAGGCAAGGCATGCTACATCTTGCTCATCAATTCAACAAGGTGAGACGTAAGGAGCTCTGATTTAATGCTTTCCCTAAGACTGCAGCTGCCCCTCAGGAGTAATCCATCTTCAGCAAGGGGGCTTGAGCTGCAGCATGAGTGAGCCCCCCAGGGCTGGGATCGAGACTTTTGGAAACACTGGGTATCAAGATTTCCTGGCTCAGTGTCCAGTCAAAGTATTAGGCAAATTGTGACAATTCGTGTTCTGTTGGGACTAGTCCTGGGTACAGCTGTGGGATGCAGGTGTGGAGCACTTAGCGAGTCAGGGACCTGGAAGCGGTGCCCCAGGCAGGTATGTGCCTGTTCCATGTCCCCTTCCTCAGAAGGTCTCCACCTCTGGGAAGATACCTTCCCTATGGCAGGTCTCAGAAACCACATTTTCCTAGGAGGTCCTTTCTTTTTCTTTTGAGAATGTCACAGTGGCTGCGCTGAAGCAGAAACTCAGCTGGAGGCTGGCGTGTTCTGTCTACTCCCACTGTCAACAGTTCTGCAGGGGTTTGGGTGCCGTTTTGCTCTCTCAGGCCCATGTGCTGAATGCCCGTCATCCCAGCGTGGCATTGGCATGATGAAATGCTGAAGAAGTGGGACCTAGTGACAGTTATGAGGTTACAGGACCCCAGCTCTTTAAGGGCGGTCCCAGAGTCGGACATTGTCAAGAGAAGCTAACACGCATGCCTGGCCCCTGGCCTATGCTTGTCTTCCCTTTCTGATTCTCCGGCATGTTGCGACACAGCCAGAGGGCTGTTCCTGTGCTCATGATCCATGGAGCACCCAGCCACCAGCTTCTAGTCAAACCACCCACGAGTGGAAAAAAAGAACTAAATGAAGCTTTCTTTCTCTCTATGTCCTCTTCTGCTTGCAGGTGTTTGTTTGGAGTGCAGGTCTGTATGTGTTTCTCTGCATATATGTGGTTACATGAAGTATTTTATGTATACACGTACAGATGTGTGTACCTGTCTATGTTTGACTATGCCTCTGTGTGTGTCTGTGTGTATAGCTGCATGTGTGAAAGTGCACTCATATGTATATATGTATAGACTCATAAGCATGTGTGCCAGTATGTGTGAGTGTGTGTGTGCATTTTCCATGAATGCATGTTTCCCTGTGTGCACTTGGACTCAACAGTGCATGTATGGACGCCCACACATGCATGATTTATGTATATGAGGATGGCAGTGTGGTTCGTGGGAGCGCTTTTCCTTTTGGCCGCCTATAGTAGCGGTATTTACTACAGCTCGTGAGGAGTGTCTTACAATCAAAGAACCAGAAAGCCAAACAGAAGCTAAATTCATGGTCCTCCCAGGCCTGGGCCAGCCTTTACCCCATGGCCTTTAGGGAAAGAGCAACGTCTTCCACACAGTGTGCGAGAAAGATGAGGATGAATTCATGGGATGTGCTGGGCCAGGAGCCTCTGAGCAGACTGCAGATGACTCCCTGGAGAAGGGAGCTGTGGGGCTTCTTGCTCTCCCCTGGGAAACAGCTGGTTCAGTGATCTGCAGTGGGGGTGTTGAAATTTCTGAACACCCCTTTTTTATTCATTGGCTAAAAGAGAGAGTTGACTCTCTGCACAGTAGAGGTAGCCACTGCCTGCAGTGCCTCTCCATGGGTTTCCTGCTAAAGACTTAACACAGGTGAGGAAGAGACACCATCATCAGTGTGTAGTCACGAGGGAGATACAGTCAGTCCTGGGGGAGAGACCTGAAATGGGTCCAGCTGAGGTGATCTGAGGAGGCCAGGCTGCTTGGGTTTTTGCTGCTGCTTTTTCCCTCCTTTACAGAGGACTCCAGTCCAGGAAAACTACACAGGTTGTGCTCAGAGTCCTCTGCCCACACCCTGTGCACAGCACCCACCCTTAGCTCCCCGGCCTTCCAGTGGGGACAGATACCCTCCTCTGGGGACAGCTATAGGTGGCTTGCATATACTGAGGGAGCAGGATTTAAACCAGGTGACCAGAAGGGGTGCCTGCGATTCCTAGAGGCACAGGTTTCTCTGGGAGTCACACTCACATCTGAGAGCTGAGACATGGGACAGGTCTGGGTTTCAAGCCAAGAGAAGAACTTGAATTACTGAGGGGCTGGACTTCAAGACAGATCAAGAAGAAGACTGGATGCCTGGGAAGGAAACTTCCTCCCTAGGAGAAAAGGACCTGCCCTCTGCAGACCAGGTGGACCCCACATCCTGTCATTCAGAAGGATCCCTCTGCCTGGGCAGCATCTGAAACCTGCAGGACCCCATGGGAGACTTCAGGAATTTGAAACCAGGGGAACTGGATTCCAGTAAATCACCCATCCTCGGTTCCTGTCTGCACGGAGAGATGGCTCCATGGGTGAGAGAACTTTCTGCTTTTGCAGAGAAACTGACTCTTATCCCCAGAACCCATATGGGGACCTGGAGCTGTCTGTAATTCCAGGTGGGATGCCTTCTTCTGGCCTCCTTGGCTACTACACACATCCAGTGCATGGACGTCCACACAGCAGACATGAATGCACACAACATGACTCTTTACACCAGCAGCAGAGAAATGTTGTTCTCTGCACTCTGGGGTATGACTTCACTTTCCACTGGGGCCAATTATTTCCATGCTTCGGGAGCAGGACGCTTCCTCCTAATGCCACCAGAGCAGGCAACCCCTCTGTGATTGCAGTAGCCGCAGTTGGCCCTGCTAAAGAGATGAGCTTTTTGGACAATAAGGGGCTTGCATGCCGTTTAGCTTTCTGTGGCAGATGTGTTTTCACCTGGTATCATGGTGTTCTGTGCAGCTGATTTATCCCAGAGAGAATTGCCTTCAATATTGTCCTTGAGAGCCCATGAAGCAATATTAGAGTGTTCTATCTTCATCTTGCCAGTGCTCCGGCTGCTCTAATGGCTCCTTCGCTTCTGAGAGGAAGCCCAGACTCAGCCTGCATGCCGTTTGCCATTCGTAGACCTCCGCGTGCTACTTGAAGATGTGCACTGTGATGGTTCTACCCGAGGCGCTGCGGTGTGAGAGTTCTGTAAGAGGCAGGCAGCTGGCTCTGCCTTTTGCTCTGGACTGGTCCACAGTTACCAGAACAGGGCCTGTGTGTGAGTTTTCTTGCATCTGCTCCTCGCTGTGAAGAAGCCTGTGGTAGCTTGAGCTCCTTTGGAAGACAGGATAGAGGAAATCGGAGGTCCCAATCGGCAGGCAACAGGACTTGGGGCGTCCCTTGACCCTTCGGAAACTGACCTGTCTTAGCTGCTTTTCCTGTTGCTGTGATGAGACACTTTGACAGAAGCAATGTAAAAACGGAGGGTCTATTCTGGTTTGCAGTGCAAGGGTGCAGCCCATCGTGATGGGAAGTCAAGGTGACAGGAGTCTGAAGCAGCCTGTTGGGTGCACCTGAGGTCAGGAAGCAGAGAGTGACCCACGCTGCTGCTCAGTCTCCACTTACACAGTTGGTGGTCCCAGCCAGGGAATGGTGCCCCCCATAGAGGGCAGATCTTCCCACTTCAGTTAATGTGATCAAGATATACCCCACAGGTATGTCCCGAGGCCTGTATTCCAGGTGGTTCTACATCCTATCAAGTTTATTATTGAGACCAATCTCCTTCACATGACCTAAACCCAGCGTAACCTGGTAGATAGGTAAGGATTGGCTTGATGTGATGGGCAGATTGACTGCTGGAGAGGATTGCAGGGAGTGCAAAAGGGGCAGTCCGTCATGGAACAATGCTGTGGAGCCTCATAAGACAGCCCCAATTTTGGTTGCCGAGACCCCCAAAGTGCTGATTCCCCATGTCTAGAGACTTGGTGCGTCTCTGAGTCTAGCTAGGTGACCCCCTCACACACGGGCTTGCTTTGTCAGTGGGGAGGCTAAGTTCATTGTGCTGTTAATGGAAGCAATCATCCATTCCCATTTCTTCCTCTGATTTCCTCATTTCTCAGCCAGGCAGCTGGGAAGGAGGGTGGAGACGCAGACCCTCAGGGCTTTTATTTGCCAGGACTTGGGGCGGAGGGCCAGGGATCCTCTCCACCACCTCCCTCCTGCTTCTCTTCCTTTACAACTCAACACATTATTTTTAAGCAAAATGATGCCGCATGCTCGTAATTGCAGGTGTGCTCTCTGCTCCTCAGGCTCTGGGGACATTGCTGGAGAGCTGAGATCAGCTGCAGGAACTGCCGATTCCATCCTGGTCTCAGGAGCATCATAACTCTGATGCCGGAGCACCTGCTTGGCCTGGTTCAGGGAGAATGCATATCCACCCAAACCTTCATTTTGTGGAAGAGGAGGGGCGTGTTTCCTTCCTGAACACTACAGCAGATGTCAATCAGAGAACCTTCTTAAAGGAGGCTTTGCCGTGTTTGTCCTCGCCACAGGGACAATGACTTAGAACAACATAGAATCTTATTTCTCCTAACCCAGTATATCCAGGGAGTACACAGTCAGGCTCTACTACAAACCATCTGAGCCCTTCCAGGATGGTGTGCTTGGACCAGACATATGGAAAGATTTGCTGGCATTTGGCATCGTGGCCCGAGTGGGGTAGCCCATTCCTGGGTGGTTCCTTCGGAGTCATCTGGGCAAGGCCTAGCACTCCCTGCAGCTGTGACTCTGAGACGCCTCGAGGTTACCTCCTGGAACTCTAGGTAACCTGGTTTCCTTGGGAGTTATCCTAGGAAACCCACATCCAGGAGAGCGGGAGCGCAGGCTGGCTGCTCGCAAGCACAGTGAAGCTAAACTCCAGCGGTTCTCATTAAATGCCTGACGGGAGTGACAAGCCTCAGAGTTCCAGAGTTCTAGCAGGGGGTAGGGCACTGAGCTAAAACCTTCATGGGGCTTGGCTCACAAGCCTGTGAACACATGCCATGAGATGTGTGTGGATAAGAGATATATGTGTGTGTGTGAGAGAGAGGGAGAGAGGGAAAGAGAGAGAGAGAGAGGGAGAGAGAGAGAAAGAGAGAGAGGGAGGGAGGGAGGGAGGGAGGGAGAGAGAGAGAGAGAGAGAGCGAGCCCAGACCAGTGTATAGGAAGGCTGGAGAGTAGGGTGGCCAGTGGCCAGCACTCATTAGGAAGAAGCCCACCAGCTGGCAAGCAGAGCACTGGGGCAGGCCTGTGCTGCTGGAGGATGGCCGCGCCTTTCCTAACATGAGAACAACAAGGTCACTCTGTCCTTTTGTATCCGGGAAAGACATCTGCAGTAAAGCCTGGCCTCAGACTCAGGCTGAGGTGGTGATACTGTTGCCCAGGCTAGCTGGCAGTAAAATCAAATGGAGCTATGTCTTTGGCTGTTGGAGTTTCTGACTAAGAACCTGGAGAATACATTGTACCCAGCTCCACACTGCATCCTGTGGACCCTGAGTCGGGGGAATTCTTGGCCACGCTGGAGAAGGTCCACAGGTGTGTTCCCTGTGTATGTACATTTAGGGACACACAGAGAAAGACACACTGGACTACTCAGACAGAAGCAAGGGGTAAAGGTCTCATTATCTGTCAGCAGGACATGAGAAATAGTATTTGGGACAGCGTGAAGTTCTGATCTTTTCTACTTTTCCTCAGTCTGGACAGTAGCCAGGAATGACTTGGAGCTGGAAATAGGCTGTGTGAGTTATTTAAGTAGTGGCAATTGAGCGTGGCATCAGGTGACAACATTGGCTTCTGCTTCATAGACATGCTCCTGGACCAGCAAGGAGTATTCTGGAAATGGAAAAAGGTTTCAGACCCATACACCAGACCACCCTAGCACAGCTACCTGTCATTGTCTTTGGGGGCTGTGACCTAGAGCAGGCAGCCCCAACTCTGTCATCAATGACCCTGTTACACTCATAACCCTTAGAGCCAAGGACTTACTGTGAGAGTTTGGTTTAGCTGTGGGCTGAACAGTCCCTTAGGGCTGTTTGCTTATTGTGAGTTGGAGGCAGAGAGAGCCAGTGGTTCTCACAAATGATGGGGAGAGGAGGGAGGAGATGGGTGGATCCAGGAAGATAAGACCAAGCCATGCCATGTTTGGTGGCATCTGAGAACAACAGTCATCCTTTAGGTATTCTTTAGTTTGTTGGAATGTGGTTATTTATGGGTTCTTTCTGTCTGTTTGCTTATTGTTTATATTGTTTATAGAGAAGGTTTTGCTATGCAGCCCAGGCTGGCCTTGAACTAATGGTAATCTTTCTGCCTTAGCCTCTCCTGGACTGGAATTGCAAACACAAGCTATAACACCTAGACTAAAGGATAAATCTTTATGAATCTCAACCAAGGAAGGCAGGGAAAAGAACATTTTTTAGATCCAGATGTCACCTTGACTGGACCACAGTGTTTCCTGGACACTTGGTCAGACAGTGTTCTGTGTGTGTCTAGGGAGTGAGATTGAGATTTAAATGGAAAGGTCTTTGCGACAGATGACCTCAGACAAAGAGCCTCACCTTCTAGGGAGCAGGAGAGCATCTCTCCTGACCAATATTGCCTCTTCATGCTGGCGATTCTTCTGGCCTCTGAACTAGGTCTCTGTCATCGTGGGTCTCCAGCTTCCAACGCAGCCTACAGGCCTTGGATTCAGCTGTGGTCTTGTTCCCCTGAAGAGCCAAGCTCTGGAGGAGAGAATCCCACAAAGGCCTTGTGGAGATTCCACTCCTGTACCAGGTGACACTGGTTGTGTGACTGGAGGGCTACTGGCCATGAACTACTCCCTGACTGGTCTCCGGTGTGCACCGTATTTACAACCTTGTTCAGGAAACCTGCAAGTGTCTGTGTGAGAGACCCTGTGAGTCTGTGTGAGAGACCCTGCGAGTCTGTGTGAGAGACCCTATGAGTCTGTGTGAGAGACCCTGTAGTGTCTGTGGGAGAGACCCTGTGAGTCTGTGTGAGAGACCCTGTGAGTCTGCGTGAGAGACCCTGTGAGTCTGCGTGAGAGACGCTGTGAGTCTGTGTGAGAGACCCTGTAGTGTCTGTGTGAGAGATGCTGTGAGTCTGCGTGAGAGACGCTGTGAGTCTGTGTGAGAGACCCTGTGAGTCTGTGTGAGAGACCCTGTAGTGTCTGTGTGAGAGACCCTGTGAGTGTGTGAGAGACCCTGCGAGTCTGTGTGAGAGACCCTGCAAGTCTGCGTGAGAGACCCTGTAGTGTCTGTATGAGAGACTCTGTAGTGTGTGTGTGAGAGACCCTGTAGTGTCTGTGTGAGAGACTCTGAGTCTGTGTGAGAGACCCTGTGAGTCTGTGTGAGAGACCCTGTGAGTCTGTGTGAGAGACGCTGTGAGTCTGCGTGAGAGACGCTGTGAGTCTGCGTGAGAGACCCTGTAGTGTCTGTGTGAGAGACCCTGTGAGTCTGTGTGAGAGACCCTGTGAGCTGTGTGAGAGACCCTGTGAGTCTGTGTGAGAGACGCTGTAGTGTCTGTGTGAGAGACTCTGCAGTGTCTGTGTGAGAGACCCCGTGAGTCTGTGTGAGAGACCCTGTGAGTCTGCGTGAGAGACGCTGTAGTGTCTGTGTGAGAGACGCTGTGAGTCTGCGTGAGAGACGCTGTGAGTCTGTGTGAGAGACCCTGTAATGTCTGTGTGAGAGACGCTGTGAGTCTGTGTGAGAGACCCTGTAATGTCTGTGTGAGAGACCCTGTAGTGTCTGTGTGAGAGACCCTGTGAGTGTGTGAGAGACCCTGCGAGTCTGTGTGAGAGACCCTGCAAGTCTGCGTGAGAGACCCTGTTTGTCTGTGTGAGAGACCCTGTAGTGTCTGTATGAGAGACTCTGTAGTGTCTGTGTGAGAGACTCTGTAGTGTGTGTGTGAGAGACCCTGTAGTGTCTGTGTGAGAGACTCTGAGTCTGTGTGAGAGACCCTGTGAGCTGTGTGAGAGACCCTGTAGTGTCTGTGTGAGAGACCCTGTGAGTCTGCGTGAGAGACGCTGTGAGTCTGCGTGAGAGACGCTGTGAGTCTGCGTGAGAGACCCTGTAGTGTCTGTGTGAGAGACCCTGTAGTGTCTGTGTGAGAGACCCTGTGAGTCTGTGTGAGAGACCCTGTGAGCTGTGTGAGAGACCCTGTGAGTCTGTGTGAGAGACGCTGTAGTGTCTGTGTGAGAGACTCTGTAGTGTCTGTGTGAGAGACCCTGTGAGTCTGTGTGAGAGACCCTGTAGTGTCTGTGTGAGAGACTCTGTAGTGTCTGTGTGAGAGACCCTGTGAGTCTGTGTGAGAGACCCTGTAGTGTCGGTGTGGGAGACCCTGCAAGGGGCTGTGTGATGCTTCTACCCAAGCTCAGACTTGAGACTTTGCTGGAGCTGAGAGCCTCACTCTTTAGATTAAGGCTTGTTAAGATCACCATATAGGTGTGTCTCAAACATCTGTGAAGAAAAGGGCCCTCATGAACCTCTAGATCTCCTTCCCTTCACTCCTGTTGCTTCCTGTCAAAACCCTTGCATCCCACAAGAAGCCCTGGGGATGTCCTGAGCACTTCTGAGAGTGGCGTCCCACCCTCTCAAACAGCTTCTTGGCTTCACTTGAGAGGCCTTCAGAGTAAGGGATAGCATATAGTCTCAGAGGTTAGAAAAACTCCAAATAATGCCAAGCCCACCATTTCAGGAAATGGTGATCTGGCTACAGGCACCAAACTCCACAAAGGGGCGTGAGCCATTCATGAGTGCCAGCAGAAGTTCCCTGAGGATTTGAAAGAGCCTCTGCTTCTTCCAGGTTGCCCTCCCCACAAGAGTTCATAGCTGGGCACACTTGGTGAGGGCAGGTAGGCGCTGGCAAACTATCTCCACCCACAGAAAAACGCCGACCGAGAAAACCACCTCACTTCTCATTTAGACACCTTTGGCTTTAGAGTTTTAATTATAAGAAGCCATATTATTTTATAATAAAACTTAAACACAGGTTAATATGGTTGCTAATTAGCATATAATAGGAATTTGTAGGAAAATGAATGTCCCCAACCTGCTTAGAAACAGCATGCACATTCAGCAGGATACCTGTTTCCTCAGTAATTATATTTTAGTGGGTTTTGTCTGCTAACTCAGAATCTCCTCAAGAAGACTGTAGAGACTTCCTTCAGGTCTAACCCCTGCTGCATGGATACAAAGTCCGAATAACCTGAACCCCAAACAGTGACAATTTCCTGCAGTTAAAGTGATTTTTAGGCCACCGTTTGGCCAGTCTTGCTGGCTGTGTTCTGTGAGGGCATCGCTGCAGACAGATAGAGAGGGGTGCTGGAAAGCAGGCAGTTTTTGCTGATTCAACAATGTGATGGACGAAATCGTTCTGAAAGCTCATTTCCCCTTAGGCCCCTAGTATCCTGCTCTGTGCCTATCCAGGAAAAACAACACACAATTTGATTTATAATTCATGGGCTCTGTGCACCCGGCTACTCACGATCACGGTGGCCGGTGTTGCCAGTCTTAAAGGCAGGCTTGAGCAGAGCCAGTATTGTGATGTTGATGGCTAGTGCTTGCTTGACATAATTTGAATATTATTTTCCTTAGAAATTGAAGGGAAAAGAAAGCCTGTCCCTTGAAATAAAGTTCTGGGGCACGAAAAGAACTGCCACATTCAGCATTCATGACCCGTTTATCTTCCGTTGTTTAAGAAATATTAAAAGTATTTGCACTGGCAAGATACCATCCAAGCAGTCTGCAAGATAAATTAGGGACAATGCTATCTTGCCTTTGATTTATGGCACAGAAAATGTAAATACATTCTGCCTACAACTTCATGAGTGAAAAATGCCAAGTGTGGTTTATTGTGATTATTCTGGGCTAAAATCTCTGTCTTATTGTGGGCTTTATGGACAAGTTGCTGGGAACACCAGTCCACAGGCTTGTTTCTCCTGAGGAAAGCTGGGAACCTTAGTCCCCTTTCCTGGTAGAGGGGAGAGGTGACCTGTGTGTCTAACAGTGCGTCAGAGAGTTGGGCAAATGATCGGCTTGGCAAGGTTGGAGTCAGACCCTCAAAATGTTCAAGCATGATTTGCTCCAAGTCATGAGTGTGGCTGTCACACTGTTAGAGGATGCTAGGATGCACCAGTGTCCCTCACTCCTCTTTTGTATTTCAAGGGCGGGCACTCAGCCTCCCTCAGCCAACCACTCTACCCACATCAGCGGCTGCCATGCACTGGGTTCGGTTGACAGGGAGGATGTACGATGTAGACAAAGACTGAAAAACAAAACAAAGCAAGCAAACAAGGAAACAAACAAACCAGGCCAGAATGCAAGCCCCACGCCAGTCCTTGCTCATGTAATCTTCCCTCTCCCAGGAAGCCACTGGCCACGAAGACCCGGAGTCACTCAGTGCTCACGCGGGGGTGGCACAGGATCCATACACCATACAGTCAAAGCCCATTGCTAAGCCTTTCTGGATATGGCTGGACAGACAATGAAAAAAAAATCAATGCTTAAAAGGGGCTTGGGAGGGGCTGGAGAGATGGCACTGTGATTAAGAGTACCTGTTGGTCTTGTAGAGGACCTCGGTTCCCAGGTGGCTCATGACCATCCATAACTCCAGTTCCAGGGCATTCAACACCCTCTTTTGACCTCTGTGGCAGCCAGAAATACATCTACATGTACATACATATAGGCAAAAACCACTTGTATAAGCAAAATAAATAAATCTTTGCAAAAGGAGAGCAGGTTCTTGGGAGGTGATCAGCAGGGAAAATGCTTCTCCTGGAAGCCTAGAGACTTGAGTTGAATTTCTAGAATCCAACACTCGCATGAAGCCTGAAGCATCCTCCCTCTGAGGTATGACAGCTAGACTTTTCTAGCTCCAGGGACAGTGACAATCCTGTCCTAATTTGTTGCTTGGAAGGGAAGTCCACAGGGCTTCTCCAGACACTCGCTGTCCTTACTTCTAAACCTCCCCTCACCCAGCCTTCCCAGGTTCTCTACTCCTGCACCGGGCCTTGAGAGGCACAGTTCCGTGTGGGTCTTAGGCTTGTGGCAGAGCGCTCTGGGAGATCTGGGAGATCTGAGGAGGAGCAGGGCCCCGGAAGAATGGTGTTTCAGGGACAACTGAGGAGGTTGTGGCAAGATGGTGGTGACTCATGGTCTCTTCTGAGTGCTGGGAAGCTTCCATGGGTGACGGGTTCTACGGAAGAGGCCTTGGATGGAGGTCAGGCAGCTTCTGGTCCTGCTGTAAGCCCTTTAGAAGACTTAGCAGGCCACGCCCTCTTGCACTCCTAACTCAACTACTTCTCTAGACTAATTTACCCATCTTGAAGTGTCATGGATGTCATGGATGTTTCAACTGTGGGCAGTCTCAGGATTCTGAAAGATGTCGTGAAGGCATGTCAGTGCTGGGGACTTGTAGTCCCTATAGTTCTCACTGCTGTGACATCATACCAGACAAAAGCGACTTAGGGAAAGGTTTACTCATGGTTTGAGACGGGGAAGACAAGGGGCAGGATTGTGTGGTCATATCACAGTCAGGAAGGAGAGAGAACTAAGGACTTCTCAGCTTGTTGCTCTTCTTCATCCAGTCCAAGCCCCCAGTCAACAGAATGGTGCTGCCCACACTCAGAAACACATCTTCCCTCCTGAGGTCATCCTCGCTGACACACACCCCTGTGTGTCTGTAAACCCCAACAAGTAGAGAAACAAGATTAATTAACAGGAAACTTGTCAAAGGACAGATCCCAGTCCAGCCTGTGAGATCCCTCGGGGGCTCGAGTTTTCCACGCGCTGGCCTGACTGAGCATTCACCTTGCAGATGGAGGTCTTGGCACAGGTCTTCCCAACAGTCCCCTTTTCTCCCTGAAGCCAGACTGTTGGAGACAGGGTTCAGAGGAGAAGAGGCACCGGCTCTGAGCATTTCGTAGATGATCCAGTCGCTATTCAAGCCAGGAGACAGCACACCCCATCCTGTCCCTCAGCTCAGCCTCCTGTGAAGAGCCACACTGAGCAGACACACTTTGTTCTGGGAGCAGAGGGGCCTCAGCCTAGAGCTTCAATGTCCTGGTGCCTGCAGGGCTGCTCTGGGGCCGCTGGGTTCTGTCCTACCCAAGGCTCTAAGTGGCCCTGCAGAATCTTGGCATTTAGTGTGTCCATCAACGGCTTGGGGCTGTACCCATCAGAATGCCCGGAAAATCTTTACTCATTATCAAAGCACACTGGGTCAGCAAGCCAGGGGTGCTAGATCAGCTGCCTGACTTCGAAGGACTGGCCCGTGCTGGTCTCTACCGGGCTTTCTGACCACTTTCTCAGCTGCTTTTGGAGAGTTTTGTGATATTTTTTCCTGGGGAATCTGTATCCATCCCAGATTTTTTTTTAAAAAGCAGCAACAGAATAAAGACATGATTCCACCTATATCTAGACTGACAAACCACTAAGTTTATGGGGGTCACATTCAGGAGTGTGAGTGACTCCGGCAGATTCGCTACCCAAAAGTTCACCCTGTGTAGGTGAGAACTCACAAAAATAGCATTACTATAAGTGGAGCCCCAGTTGGCCTTCCAGCTTTATGGACTCTAGTACCTTCCACGAACACGTGAAGGAGGAGGGTTTGAATCTCAGCCAAGGGTCCGATGACCCCACTCCTTCTATGAAGCAATGTTTATGGATCTGGCCTTGTGAGGCTCTCATCGTCTGAGGGTTCCACACTGGCAGTCATAGGTGCTCTGATGTCAAGACGACGAAGCCCATGTCATGCCTAGAATACAGTTTTCTCAAGGATATCAATAAAAAACTAGTGACAGCAAACAGAGTCCCAAATACACATGGAAACAGCATCCAGCCAGTCCGTGAGCCTTAGAAAACAAACCAAGAAAGATAAATAAGGATATACAGTTACTAAAGTAATAAAGAAAACTTTGACATTTTAGAGCCAATCTGGTATCAGAAATAGATTTTTATCTTTATTTTTCATTTGCCCTTCCGTCTATAGATCTCAATCCAGGAAAGCAAATAAACGGGCTGATGTTCCTGGCTATATATTTTACACACGACGGAGGCATCACAGTCAAGCCTTTTCTTCCGTGTCGGTAAATAAAAAAACGCTATTTCAAACATAATCAAAGAAATAAGAAATACAGTCGCCCACAAGGAAGCAGACTGCTGTTCTGAGTGCATCAGGAAAGGACGGACCCATGGCAGAGCACACTCGAGTCTGCTCTTCCTGTCCAAGGACAGGACAGAGGCCTGCAGTTACAGGACAGATACGGCTCCCACCCTGGAGCATGCGATGAGAATGCCCAGTTTGGCCTTGGGCTTCAGTGTCTACGGGAGGAGGTAGACGGTGCCTAGGGGAAGAAGGGACACAGAGGCAGGCATGAGTTGTACACCATGTGTCTGTTGAAGTGGTCAGGGTGGATGACTGCAACAGAGGCACACATCCAGTATGCTCAGTACACACCGGGTGTCATACCCAGAGTGGCCTCTGCAGTGCTGGCCACTAGGTCACCTTTGTACCTATTACCTTCCCAAATTAGTCCCCAAAGGGACATGATGGTGCATTACATTGACCCGCTGTCTGCGATTGCACTTGGAACTGTTACATTTCCAGGGACCCAATCCCTGGTGGTAACTGAGTCTTGTCACCTCTTGAAGGCAGAGGGACAGCTACGGCTAAATTTTGGAATGATGTCCTCAGCCCGAGCTCAAACCTGAGAGGTCGAGAGGCATTGTGTTGGGGATTCCCTTGATTTTTTTTTCTTTTTTTTCTGGAAAGTACCTTGGCATCTCTTTGCATGCTGGAGTGCAGCCTCCTGGCATGGCCAGACCAGGACAGCAGATGACAGATTCTGAGAACCTGCTGACAGCAAGGAATAATGCAGCCGCAGCCCTCCCTGAAGAGGATGCATCACTTGGAGATGACTTGCTTCTTGTCCAAATGATTGGTCGTTGGGCTCTGAAAGCCAGCGTTTGGGTCGTCCCCAGCTCTCTCTGCTCCCTGCTCCTGCTCTGATCTGGGTGCAAACTAGTCCTGCTGGGTAGGTAGAGCAGAGAGCCCTCTGTGGCTTTGCGAACTCTCGATATGTTGTGCAGAAGTAAAGGATAGCGTGATTTATCTCCGTTGAGCATGTGCTTTGTTCAATGACAGGGTAATTAGACATTCTTTCGGCAGACACATTAAATATATACTTCTGCATTAAGGCTCCAGGCCTCAGATCAGCTCTGTTGATTTATTCCTTATGCTTGGATCTTTGCTGTTGATAGCCATATAAAACTAAACTTCCCTGCCAAGAAACAAAAGTGACGGGAGAGAAACAGTGGGTTCCATATGTTACCTACGTCAGGCTGGGGGATGGGCTAGGAGAGGGAGAAACTCATGTTTGAGAGTGCACACACCCTCCCTAGTCAGCCAGGGCTTGATTCTCTCCCCCCACCCCGCCTCACCTAGCATTAATTATGCAGTGGTAAAAATAATTTTGCATACATAATGCTGACCTCTCTCACTAGAGGGCAACAAAACCCCAGCTTAAGGAGCCTCCACCTTCTGTTTCCAGTGACAGGAAGTGTTTAATAAGGAGCCACACCGATTTCATAATGAACTCCCTATTAATTTTACATAAGTGGAAAGTTACTTTGGAAAACCAGGCTCAGATCCTGTGGCTGCATGTTTGGCCTGCTCCACAGGTGGGAGGAGCAGCTGCCTGCCGGTTCTTGGTTCTCATGACTGACCTGGCAGGTTCAGCTGACTCTCACTTGGGGGTGCATTCTTCCAATATTTGCTTGTGGAGAAGAACTGGGCTCCCCATGCAGATCCCCAGCCTGTATGCTTCATCCTCTCTCCAGGTGGTGACCCCCAGGTTCTGGATGAAACCTGCCTCCTACCCACGTATATATGCCTGACCCTCTACCAAAGCCTGTCTTATCTTCCAGCCCTAGATGGTCCCTGAAGCAGCCACAATTATCCTGTTTCCTGGTTGATCTTGGGTCTTTTCCAAGGGAGTTGGAGTTTGACTTCTGTGAAGGAGTGGAATTCATTTTGACTTCTGTCCCCAAACATGAAGACAGAAGATAAGGCCTTTGGTGCCCAAGCATTTGCTCAGTGTGATGATTTATGTTTTTAAAATTCCATACTAACCCCACAAAAGGGATTTCTGGGCAGGAAGCATTGGTCAGACTCTACCAAGGAAGGCAGGCCTAGGAGCTGGGTATTTAGAGAATGCTCAGTGGTTAGAGCACTGGCCACTGTTACAGAGGACCTAGGGTTGGTTCCCAGCACCCACATAGCCACTCATAAGTCCTGTTTCAGGGAATCTGAGGTCCTCTTCTGATAACCTTGGCATTATATGTACACAGTGCACATATATGCATTCAGGCAACACTCATACACATAAAATAAATAAATCTAAACAGAATTCTAAAAAAACCTGGGGAATTATGACAGTATCTAGCTGGGAAAGCTGCCATCTGAACACATCTTTTGTTACTGAATTCGCTTGGATGTTGTGAGAGAAGCAAAGCCAAGTTTTGTGCTCCCAGGTTCCTGTGCCAGTTGTTACTGTGTGAACAACACTTGGGCTCTCTTTTGTAAGAAGGCTTTCCTGCCCATCAGAGCAAACAGCATCATACTGTCCTCCACAGGAGGAGAAGGGCATGCTGCCAGCATCCGCAACCATGGCCTGTTCTTTGGGATGAGTGTCTTAAACCTGGTACTCAACTCTGTCACCTGGCCTTGCTTCCCTGCAGCAGCATGGACAGGTAGGTGAAGGGAGGAGTAGACACCTAACAGATACATTTTTAAAATTATTTTTGTGTCATTATTATTGTTGTTGTTGCTAAATAGTGCTGCTATTATATAGTCGACAGTCCTTTGGGGAAGATGGCCAGAGAGCTGCAAAGATGTTCCAGCTATTTCTGAGTGTCTTAGTTTCTTTTCTGCTGCTGTGGTAGAATGCCATGACCTAGAGCCACTTACAGAAGGAAGAGCTTATTGGGGCTGAAGGTTCCTGAGGGGTAAAGGTCCATCATGGTAGCAAACACGGCAGCAGGGGGTAGGTGTTGGGGGAGCTTGATTCACTTGGCCAATGACTTATGGGGTGTCTTGCTATAGGCATGGTTTTCTCTGGACACGTGACCAGATAATACGGAGGAGTAGGATCAGGTACTCTCTTGGGTGGTCGAAGCAGGAGCAGGGGGCCGAGAGGCAGCTTGCGGTTGGTCCTCGTCACCCTTTGGCTGGCAGAATGACGGGACAGCAGCAGTTGGATGAGCAGCAGTGTCTACTTGTTCTGTGTTCATGAGTCTGTTTTTTTTTATTGCACCCCTTAATAAATTACTAAATAGACTTTTGTGGGATCTCACTTCAGGTAGGCGTGGGTACAGGAAACAAAGTGGAGAGTTCACATCTCAGCCGAGAACATGATGTGGAGAGAGTGAAGTTTAAGTGGCTTAAGGTTTCTAATCTCAAAGCCCACCCTCAATGACATATTTCCTCCAGCAAGATGGCACCACCTAAACCTACCTAACAGAACCGCCAACTGTGGACCAAGTGTTCACTTGCCTATGAGCATGAGGGACATTTCTCATCCAAGTCACCATAGTATGTGAAGCTGTATGAACTTGTAAATGTTCCTGATGGCCCTTGATGTCATTGGCCTTGCTGTTCTCCCTGGGAACACACATCTGGGCAGTAACCCAAATATGAACAACTCTGGCATGGCATCTCAACCCTCCGCTCCTTGAGCATAGATCTGCTTGTCCAGGGACCAAGTCCTTAACAATTTCCTCTGAAACGTAACTCATACTATGAAGACAGAACTAAATTAAAAGCACTCCAGAGAGGAAACAGATTGCAGCTATAGATTAGGAGCACAGCCTAATCCTTCACAAGCATTAAATATTTAACGTAATTGCACCACAGGTGCCAGGAAGATGTCAGCATTGTTTAATTAGACTTAATTAAACATAAGAAAAAGTCAAATGCAAATTCAGGTCGAGTTTTTTAATCGATTACAAAACCTCCCTTTCTGAGGTCCCATGTGTGGCTAGATGACACTTGGCCTGTGTTAACCAGGGAACAAGTCTAGCAGGGGGTAGAGCGGTCAAGGAAGCAGAGATACACACTGTCTCCAAGCAGGGGGTTGTATTTGTGAACACGGCAAAAGGCATGCTTTTGAAATTAAGAGATCACGTGAGCAGTTGCCTTCCTCCAACTTCTGGAATGTGGACATCTGGCTTCTGCCGGTCTCAGGTTTTATTATTGATAATAATACTGGCCTCTTTTCATTGGACTGGGGACATTGAACCTTCAAGCACATCTGCTTACACAGTTGTGTTTAGAGACACACCTGTACACGTGGAAAGGACCATATGCCAACTCTGCATTTCTACACAGGAAAGGTAATGAGAAGTATGTCGAATCCCACCTGCATCATCAGCCTGAGCCCTGGCTACAAAGGCTCTCCAAGTCATGTGACTGCAACGTGAATCATTTAGGGCTGGGGTGGGCTGGGGTGGAGCTTAGCTGGTAGGATGATTGCTTAGCATGCTGAAGTCCCAGATCCATGACGACTCAAGACAGCCTTCCATCTCACCACTGGTACCTGGGGCAGTCACACCTGCAAAGTCCACCTCACCTCGTCAGACTGTGGCTCTCAACCTTCCTAGAGCTGTAGTCCTTTAAGACAGTTCCTTGTGTTGTGGTGACCCTCAGCCACACAATTATTTTGTGGCTACTTCAACTAATTTTGCTGTTGTTGTGAATCATAATGTACCCATCTGATACGCAGGACATCTGATAGATATGATTCCTACGAAAGGGTCTCCATCCATAGGTCGAGAACTTTAACTGTAGGATAGCATGTTTACAGAACTCAAGGGTTGGGACACGGGCATTTTAGGGGCACATTTTTCTTCCTGCCACAGTGACTTTTCTCCTTGCATCACCTGTAACTTATGATTGACTTTAAAAACAAGCAAATAAAAGCCCAAGTCCATGGAAAAGAGAAGGCTTCTTATCTTGGAAGGGAGCCTCTTCTTGGAGTGCCAGAGGGAACTACACACGCCATTGGTGTACTTGAGCCTGTGCATACATCAACACAGAGAAGATGAAGCACAGACTATGATGTCGGGTAGGGAGAGGGCCTGCATCCTAATTCTCTTTCATGTCTTCTTCTCTCCGTTCTGTCTTCCCTCCTTTCCCATGTCCTGTTACATTTGAAGTCCATGTTACTTTTATCTTAAGCTGAGACGCCCTGTCAGTACACACTAAGAACACATCTAGAACCAACCTGCTAGTCTTCTCCAGGAGCTCAAGCAGGCTGGCGATTAACACATCATTCATCTCTGACAAATGGGCTAGTTCTTTAAGTCTTATAAATTACCAAAGAGTCAAAACACTTCAGACTTACAGTCTTATTATTTTTTCCTCTGCTTTGGCAATATAGTATGTTATTTGCAGAAACTGAGGTGTTTCTTTTTCTCAAAGGCAAAAGAGCTAATTTTTAGAAAATTGAACTTTCCCTACCAGAGACTCCCAATTTGTGTGCATGACATCCATTGTTGACTGTTTGGACAAACAAAGTTCAGCTGCACAAAATTCTGAGAAAGGGTCTGAGCCTCACACTTTAGAAACTCTTCCGGATAGTTCTGATGGAAACCATGGTGAAATCTACTGGTCTAGAGTGTCTGGTCTCCAGAGGTGATGTTTCTCAGTGGCTGGGGCACTGTCCAGCTGGAAGCAGATGCTGAAAGACTGGTATTGAGTGGGTACTTGTGTGCGAACCCTGTTGCTGTGGCTTGATTGTGGCTCAAAGGTCACGTGCTGGTGTGCTGGCTAGTTTTATGTCAACTTGACACAAGCTAGAGCTATTAGTGAGGTGGGAACCTCAGTTAAGAAAATGCTCCTATAAGATGGGGCTGTAGGCAAACCTGGAGGGCATTCTCTAAACTAGTGTTTGTGTGCGTGAGGGCCCCTTCCATGGTGCATGGTGCCATCCCTGGGCACTGAGTTATAGAAGAAAGCAGGATGAACAAGCCAGGGGGAGCAATGTAAGCAGTGGTACCCTTCATGGCCTCTGCATCAGCTCCTGCCTCCAGGATCCAGTCCTGTTTGAGTTCCTGCCTTGACTTCACGCACTACAATGTGGAAGCGTAAGCCAAATATACTTTCTCCTCTCCAGCTCGCTTTTCGTCATGGTGTTTCCTTATAGCAATAGTGACCCTAACAAAGACACTTAATCTCTAGTGCCACAGTGTTGTTGGTGGGACCTTGTGACGCAGTCGGGCGCTCTCCCCTTTGTGTGGAATACTGTCTCTTCCCTGGGAGTAGGTTCACTGTGTGTGTTAACACTTACGCTCAGCTCCCTCTGTTTTGTTTTTTTTCTCATGCTCCTATGGTTCTATCTGGCTCTGATGTAAGAAAGAAGCCTTCCTCAGATGTGGCTCTTGGATCTCGGAGTTCCCGGCATCCAGGCTGTGAGCCAAGCCCACCTCCACTGTTGCACGTTGCTGTTCTGCAGTGGTCTGCCACAGCAGCCTTGCCAGGACTAGGAGTAAATACAGGGCTTACTAGAATGCCTTGCTGTGCCTTATGTGAGTCTCGGAACAGGCTCCTTAGGGGAGAAATGTCTAGAGAAAGAGACCTGTACCTGACTGTTGAGGTTCGGAATAGGCTTTGGGAACGCATGACGCTGCTCTCAAGCTACCAAAAGTCTCTGAACTCCAAGAACAGAAGCTCTGGGTTGATGAATAGCCATTGGCAAATCAACCAGCCTTATTTGTTCCATTGAAACAATTGGTAAATTGTTCCAGCCTTTTTTCCCTCCTTTTCCAGACAGACAAGAGCTCTCCTAGCTTGACGGTGGAAGGGAAGTTGGGGAGAGGGGAAGCTGCTGCTGCTGCTGGACTTCCATAGCGATAGCCTCAGCCCTCACGCCTGTGTGGGGCCTAAGGAGTCCACAGTCAGCAGACTGAGAGGGAAAGGTAGCATCATTTCTTATTCTGGACTTGAGGGGTGCCCGTCACAGCTTCAGGGTATGACAGTAGAGAGCTTATGGACATCCACCTCAACTCCCTTCAGCCCCGAGCTGGGAGGTGGCAGGACCTCATCGCAATACTAGGAGAAACACATGGGTGACACCAGAGCACAGTCCTCCCTAGTGGGGAGGCCAAGGGACAGCTAAGGACGAGTCAGGCTCAGGTTACCTGGGTGAACACCGTAAGCCACAGCCAGAAGCCAGTAGGGCAAGCATAGCCCTCATATGCTGAAGTAGATCTCAGCCCACATCTTCTGGGTCACATGACAGCTGCCATGCTCAGCACCCTGAAAGCAGACTCAGGACCTGGTTAAAGCAGGGGGGGAAACCAATGTGGCCGAGCCCATGGGGAATGAGGGTCCATTTGTTGGGATTTAAATTCTCCATGAGGTTTCAGTGCATGGGGACAGTGGCCATCATTGACAATGCTCGTTAGTGCCAAGGCATTGCTTACAGATAATGCCAGTGCAAACCAATGTTCTCCGGCTATTAGGGAATTCACTTCAATATTTTGAACACTAAAATTTAAAGCATAAATTAATGTGATTTTCCCAGAATGCACCAGGTTAGCACACTCTCCTAACCTTCAGGTCTTGGTTCATTTTCCTCCTCTTGCCTTGGTTCTGTGGTCACAGCTTTAACTGTTAGTGAGGCCCAAGGAGGCTTCTCAGGTCAGCCAGGCATTGAGGTCTTCTGTGAACCAGATCTCTTCCTGAAATCTACTGCTCTTCACATGCTGAATGTGACCCAGTCTGACCTAAGTGCGGCTCTCTAGGCTCCTCCCTCCTGCTGGAGTATCCCCAGGATCTAGTCAGTTTTACAGTCTTTACTTTCTTGCTATGCCACATTTCTCCCAAGGGTTACATTTTTTTGTTGTTGTTATAGAATATTATTTTAAGATGTGTTACATTTGTTTATGCTGTGGAACATTTGTTTAATGATGCAAAGATGTGCTGCATTTTTTTATGTTGCATTTGTTTAACTCTGTGAAACTGTGTTACTGTGGTTGTCGAAAACACCTGCTTGGTTTAATAAAGAGCTGAATGGCCAATAGCAGGGCAGGAGAAAGGAGAGGCAGGGTTGGAAGGCAGAGAGGATAAATAGGAGAAAAAGAGAGAAAGAGATCAAGGAACCACAATATGGGCTGGGTATTGCTTCCTGCTGCACCCCAGTTGAGTATCCCTTCCCTGTCTGCGCCAGCATAGCATAAGTGATCAGTATCATGGGCTGGGTTTGCTGGTTAGGCTCCACCCATGCCCTGCCTTCCTCTTTAAAGAAGGCACACCATTTGATGAACTGAGAGCTGGTGAGGACTGCCTTAGCCACATCCAGCCAGTCCTTTGGGACACATGGATGGTAGGCAATGTCCTACAGCAGGGTCTGCTTGGGCCATCCTCGGTTACCACTTTACGGAGCTCTTTGAGATCCTTAGCCTCCTGTTGGGAGCAGTGTGACCCCAGATCCTGAATTTCTTGTAATCCCCTGATCTGAGTGCCTACAGCTGCTCTGAGCATGAGACCTTCAGGAGTTCCTGATGGCAGGAGAGTGGTTTCTGGTGGGTTTGGCTGGGGCATGGCTATCTCTATATAATCTGCCCCTGAACACAATAAAGGAGGCATTCTTGGGGAATTCAAGGATGACCTGTGTCGCTGTCTCTCTGTCTGTGTGTGTCTGTGTATTTTAACCTCCAGCCCCTTGCCTGAAGCTCGCTAATTGGGTGATGGTGGGCTAGAACCCCAAGGATGTCACAGTACCAAAATGTTTTCCCTTTCTATGGCTAACTTCTCCACCGAGGCCCAGGTAGTCTAGGAGAAAAGGTTGGAGCTGGGGATCCAGGGGCCAGTGTAACAATAGTTACCCAGGTCTTGACAGCATTACTATTGGATAATTCAAGACCTCTGACTTAAGTGTGAGCCACAAGGCCTTCAAGGCCGGCTCTTATTTAGGTGAAATAGAATTACCCATACTAAGGGTTTCACTTACTCTGAGAGACTGCCTAGCCTCTGCTGAAATGTTATTCTTTCAGCTCCACATTGGGTGCCAGGTGCAGGGCCTTAGCCCACCAGGATGAGGATGAGCTGGGTCCGAGGAAAGGTAAGTGTCATTATCGACTGTTCCCCAGTCTTCCTCCATCCCAGAGAGAGTCAGACACAGCAGGGAGTGGAGTCAAGCAGGAACTCATTTATTTTTGCACAGTAAACATCTTTTAAAGCAAACAAACAAAACAACCCCCCCCCCACAGGGCCATAGGGGCTGAAAAAGGAGCCAGCCAATCATTTTAAAGGTCACCCTATCACGTGCTCAGGAACCATACATTTACTCTATTGTCCACGAGCTGTTCATGTGCTGACATCGTCTTGCCTGGTTCTGGTGTCCAATCAGGTCTTGGTGTAAACAACTCAGGGTCCACCTGCCTGACTTTCTTTTGACTCCATCTTAGCTGCCCATGTGCCTGCAACCAAACTTTAAGTTAGGTTGGCCAATTCTGCACTCAGTGACCACCACGTCAGCATAGCTCTGCTAGTTGAGGAAACTATCTTCTTGGGTCCTGAAGGTAGCTTACTTGGGCCTTCTTGGTCTCTGGGGGTCATGGGAGATGACTATGGGGTAGTTCCTGGAGGCTTTTGCCAGCTTGCCCCACTTCCTTTGTTTCTCCCCCAGACAACATCAGGCACGGTGCCCAAGGGATTCCCTCTGCAGTGATGAACAGCTCTGCCTGCTTCTTAAGTAGGCAAGGATCATGAAAGATGCCTTCCGGAGGGACGGCCACACCTAGGGTCATGCATGATGTCCTTTAGGATACACTTAATATAGCCATGCTGCTCAACAAAGTCCACAGCAGGCAAGTGGGTGTCCTTAACATGTTTCATGTGCTTATATGCAGGGTACAGAATCCAGGTGTTCTGCCTCCTACCTCAGATCATGTGGCCCATGGTGAGGGGTTTGCTGCCAAGTTCAGTTGAAAGACTCCACCTTAATCTATGAGACCAGGTCTCTCACTGAACCTGGACCTAATGGAGAAGGCTAGTTTGGCTGGCCAGCGAACTCCAGAAATCTGGTTCTCTCCAGCTCTCCCAAATGCTGGGTTGGCAGATACTCACCATGTGCCTGCTTTCGTGTGAGCGTTTGAGACCCCCATGCGCACACGGCAGAATCTTTACCCACTGAGTCGTCTCCCAGCTCCTCTCTGTGGCCTTTCATACCTTACATTCATCAGCCTGGGCTTTTCGGCTTAACTCCTAAACCTGATATTATTGAATCTCTCCTGTATTTGCTTGTTGCCGACATAATGTGAGCCATAGAAAAATAAAGTCCCTTTCCTTGTGTGTATGAATTGGGATAAGGGACACGCACACACTCCTTCCCCACTCAGTGATGGCTGCCTGTCATCTAAAAGACACCCAGACCTGGCATTTTGTACACACAATCCCTCACTCTCCATCATCCCCACCTAATGAGCACTCGCACAATCTGGGTGTGCCCACATTATGGTCCCTCAGCTTGTGTATGGTCAAGTCAGGGCCTTTGTTCTGGCTGCACAGATTGGGCCTTGCTGTCCTCTGCATCTTACTGCTGATCCCACGATCAAAGGCTCCACAGTCAGAGCCCTGGACCCTCTCACACATACCTCCTTTCTGTCCCATATGCCACTCAGTCTAGGGCCCCTGGCTTTCATGGCCATCTTCCTGTTATTACCATCCTACTCCATTGATTGTATCCTAGAATAGTCTATAAAATTCTCCCAAGACTCCTCTATAATTGCAAGACAGCCGCTCTGAAGTGCAGACACTGCAGAAGCCAGCCCTGTCCAAGCCAGAGACTCCACCACGTGAACATTGCTTTCGGTGCCGATCGTGTCCCCTCTGTACTTGGAAGCTGTTGTCCCCACCATGAATTCTTTCTCGAAGACCCTGACCTTGCTCTTTCCCCTCTACCCATGCACCTTATAACTGGCCCAGGTCACTCCCCATCCACAGGAGCCAGCAACACTCACAGCCTGCTCCCGGACAGGCTTGCCCATGGAAGTTTTCTGGGCCATTCTGAGCATTGTCAAGCCCTTTGAAGTCTTGCCTGATTCCCAGGAACACCTGCCATGACTTAGCAGCTCGTTACAACTCGTGGGGTGAGTGAATAAATTTACAGAGGCACAGAAACTACAGCACTGTCCCTGAATGTGGATCATGGGACTAGGTCTTAGGAGAAACAGGGAATCAGCAGAAGACAGATGAACCACAGAAGGAGGAAGTAGTAGGATCCTCGCCAGTATCCTTCTTGAATAAAAGCCCCATAGACACATTTAACTTCTAGTGCAAATGGGACTTCTCAGATAAAAGCGTTAGTGGGTCACCATGGCATTGTCCTGGACCATCTGGATGGGACCATGTGTGTAGTCATAAATCAGGAAGGAGGATGCAGGACGTCACAAAGACAGAGCAGTAAGAAATACACCCATGGGAGCAATAGACAGCAGAGATGAGGAAGGCCACACTGGCCAGGGAAAGCATGGAGTCTTTGACATTGAATACACAGGAATGAGTTTATGCGGGAGCCAGTTCTCAGTTTTAGTTTCTGGATGCTGACTTCAGATTTATGGCTTCCAACCCTAGAAGCAAGTGCATTGTTGGGTCTGGGGTACTAAGTCTGAGGTGTTTTTTTTTTTTTTATGGTAGAGATGAGGAGCAAACACATTTACAGTCTCAGGGTTTTGTTCTCAGAAATCTGGCTTGGAGGCCTTGCTGTTGGTGTGGAGGAAATCTGAGCGCAGGGAGCAAGCAGACTGTTCATGAGGATTCTGAGCCTGCTGAGCTCTGAATGTTTCCTCCAAAATACACGAGCTGGAACTGAATCACTGGTATTAAAGGTGAGAGCTTTAGGGGCTGGGCAGATGGCTCAGTCATTACAGTGCTTGCATTGTAATCGTGAAGACCTAAGTTCAATCCCCAGCAGCCCCCTGGAAGGCTGTGTGCAGAGGCTTGAACCTTTAACGCAACCCTGGGGAGGTGGATACAGAAGGATCCTGAGGCTTGCTAGTCAGCCAGCTAGTCCAGCATAACCAGGGAATTCCACGTTCAGTCAGAGACTGTGTCTCAAAAATTAAAGTGGATAGTAAATGAGGAAGATGTCTGACAGTGACCTCTGGCCTCCGCATGCATACACTCAGAAACACACAGACACACATATACACATACATACACACATACATACACATACAGACACACAAACACACACAGACACGCACACACAGAAATACACATACATACTGACACACAGACATACAGACACACAGACATACAAACACACAGAAACACACAAAGAAACAGACTTACAGACACACAGGCATACAAACACACAGACACTCATACAAACAGAGACCTTTCAAGAAGGACCGTATGTATATTCTCTTGTCAGCTTTTGTACCTTGTGTGGAAATGCATTCCTCTCCCTGGAGTTGGTCTTCTCTTGTTAAAAATTGTGTTTATTGTATCTGGTTCCTTGTGTGTTTGTGTGCACACTTGTATATGTGGCATGCCACAGTGCACACGTGGAGTTCAGAAGACTACTTGCAGGAGCTGGTTCTCCCTTCATGCCATGTGTGTCCTGGGGATGGAGGTGTCCTCAAACTGGGAAGCAACTGGTTCACCTGCTGAGCCATCTCACCAGCTCTTAGAGAAGTCTTCCTAACTTTCCAGTCAACACTCATTTTCACCTGAGAAATTTCATACAACTTTCAGTAGATAAACTGGGTATACAAATGGGAGATTTACTGATAATAAATCATAAGGAAATTTATTTTAAAACATCTCTTTAGCATATATACAAGATTATCATTTATTAAAGATGAAAACAAATTTGTATACTGATGAGTTGGATGCTTCTCTATTTTTACCTAGAGATTGAATTCTTGGCTGAATATTTGATCCTGCAGGACATAGAGTATATTCACATTTTTAAAGAACTTATTGATATTTTGGTCTTATAATCATCAATTCTGAGAATGTTATTTTGCATAAATACATAGCACAAAATAGGAGAAGTATGTTTAGAACCATTTCGGAGATGGTTGGAAATTCTGTCCTAATCCCAAGTCAAAATTTGTTTAATGATTTTTTAAAATGAAACTCGAGTTATTAACTCAAATAGAAATACTAAAAATCAAACATTCTAACAAGATGACACTCTGACTTGGTACTTACTTCCTGAGGATAAAATATTAAATGTCTTCGTTTTCTGTAATTAAATGATTATGTTGCTATAGGAGCAGAAAACCGGGTATGTGCCATTCATGATAAGCAACAGTCTGGAGTCTGGGCCATGCTTTGTAGACAATGTCTGCTGGTGTAGAGTGGTGTGTCAGCGGGTACACAGCAGAGTGTACCGTCCACCCAGCGGGTGCACAGCAGAGTGTGCCGTCCACCCAGCGGGTGCACAGCAAAGTGTGCCATCCATCGAGCAGGTGCACAGCAGTGTGCCGTCCACCCAGCGAGTGCACAGCAAAGTGTGCCGTCCACCCAGCGGGTGCACAGCAAAGTGTGCCGTCCACCCAGCAGGTGCACAGCAAAGTGTGCCATCCATTCTGGGTGTGCACAGCAAAGTGTGCCGTCCATCCAGTGTGTGCACAGCAGTGTGCCGTCCATACAGCGGGTGCACAGCAAAGCCACCATGAAGTCATACTACATAGCCCTAGATTCGCAAAGTTCTATGACTAGCTAATTCTTGGTTGTCCTTATCCTGAGATCTTTTCCTGTTGGCAATCTTTCCACAGCCCTGGCATTCAGGTACGCGACACAGGTCATGGCCCACCATTAAGGAAGCTGGAAAGACTCAGCCTCACCAGACCTGACCTGCTGGTGCCTGGATCACCCTGGCATTTGGTCACAGCAGCATCAGTGGGCTAAGCTGGTGTTTCTCTGCAAGTGTTCATCTCTTCCTGGCCAGATGTGAAACACAGGTGATCCTATCTTCTGCTTACACTTTCTCCAAATCTATAGAGCTGAATTAGAGTCAAATGCGAAACAACTTTGAGTGTTCTTAAAGATTTCTCCATCTTGTTATTGAGGAATGTTGCAGCTGTGCCTTGTGAGCCAGGTCCTTGTGCTGGATTCAAAGAGCTGCCTGTTCTTCATTTTTTATCTCTCGCTTTTACTGATGTTAGGCTGTCATGGAAATAAAAGGCTCAATAAGCATGAGGGACTCCTGGATGCTGTTTAGAATCTAAAGGGTCTGCTCTGGAGCTAATCCTGGAGGCAACTTCTTAAAGTCCTCAGTGACACCAAGACATAGCTGGAGTTCTTGCATGCATTGCCCGTGTATGTGTGTATGTGTGGATATGGGCACACTCACACCTAGGTGCCTGTGCCTGAGGCTGGAGGCCCCTCAGGTGCCACCCACTGGTTTTTGAGACAGGATCTCTCACTGGCTTAGAGCTCACTGAGTCAGACAGGCTGATCAGCCACAGGATCCTCCTGTCTCCACTGCCCCATCTAAGGCTTCCCACCAAGCTGGGCATTTTATGTATTCTGTGGACTGAGCTCAGGTCCTCATGTTTGCAGAGAACACTTTATGGACCGAGCCTTCTCTCCTGCAACATGAGTGTAGTTTTTATGGTGACCCAGTGTGTCGTCTGTAATCACAGGCATTCTCTTTATCCACGGAGGTTGGTGTGGACAGACTCGTGGTCCAGGGATCTGATGTCTCAGGCTGTTCTCTGTCACCTTCCTGGCAGGAATCACACACAGACCCAGAATTTCAGAACTCAATTCACTACCTCATTCTTGCTGAATTCTAGACTCAAACATGATTGGGAATGTGCTTTATTCAAGGGCTTGAATTCATCTCTTAGATAAATTGCTTTGCATTTTCTGGAAAGTGGAGATGGTGGCCGAAATTGTATACATTGTTTAAACACAAGAAGAAGGCATTTATCTCTGGGAACACTGCTGTGGGGATGCTGCCAGAAAGAACCTCTGGTCTGGGTGTGGTCATCTCGGGCATCATGCCTGCCATGGGAACCTTTCTTCTGACCCCAGGTGATTCAAGAGGATGATTCAGCAGTTAGATGTGGAAGTCGGAGGCTGCTTCCACCACACCCTGAACCCCCTCCTCTTCATAGTCCTTCCATAGATAGCTTTTCTGCATCTGTTGCTCTGCAGGACTGCCCTGCCACCCTGCTTTGGTACCTAGTCTCTCTGGATGCATCTGATACAATCTCCCTTCATGGATTTTTAAAAAAAAATTGTGCTTTTCTAAGTCATTCGAGGTCTTACTCATGAGAAAACATAGATGTGAGATATTTTCTTTCATTTAGATGTTGGTAGGTAACAGTGCCACAAATACCAACTGCATGTTCCTTTTCTTGAAAAAAATCTTTGCTTTTCATATCTATCTATTTATTTATTAGTGTGTGTGTGTGTGTGTGTGTGTGCATGTGTGCACATGAGCATATACCCCAAGGCTCATGTGCTGTGTATGTGTGTGTGTATGTAGGTCAGAGGGCAACATCAGGAGTCGGCTCTGTCTCTGACCACCGTATGGATCCTAAGGATGAAACATAGGTCATCAGGCTTGGCAGCAAGAGCTTTCATGTACCAATCCTGTATATTCTCTTCTGATCTATAAAAGCAGCGTGGCTATGAGGACCTTGGCTTTCAGGGTCAAGGGATTGCCTTCTTTGCTCAGCCTCAGTTCCTTGTCTGTGAAATTTTAAACACCCTGTGGCTGCTCTGGAGTGGGAGTGGGAATCCGGCTCAGGTGAGGAGGAGCACTGAGACCACGGCCCTATCAGACAATCTGGCAATCAGACCCAGTTTGGTCCTGGAGGCTGGATGCATTCAAAGAGAAACATGGTCCTCTGACACTTCCAGCTCCCAGTGAGAGGTGGATGATCAAGTCTAATGCATGGATCTTTTAAGGATTAAATTAAATGAGATCTTGTACCTGAGACCTTTGACTTGCCGCCTAAGCACTAGATGAATGACAGCTGTTATGACTGTTACCTGTTCGCACCCCAAACTCTCAATGAGTTATTTTTACAACATTTTCAAGATAAGAAAGTTAGTTTGACATTTATTTTTTATAGCAGGCTCAGGAAATCTCCCTCCAAACCCCCACCTCAAGGAAGACTTTCACGCTCTTAAGCGTCACCTTGCTTACTGTCTTCTTTAAGATCTGGTAGTGGATCCCACCCCTTGCAAGGTTCAAACTAAGTGCCCTGCTGTAGGCAGGATGTGACAACCAAAGCCGCCTTCCAGCCGCAGTGCAGACCTCACTGGCTGAACTTTGGACCTGGTCCTTTTCCAGCCCATTGGGGCCTGGTCTCTCAGCGGCTATTGGCTGGAGGAGCAGAAGGACCTCCTGCAACACTTCCCCTTCAAGGTCAGCACCCTCACCTACTGTTGCCAGTCTGTTTGTAACAAACACCTCTAAGTGTAAAGCCTGATAGGGACTGCTTCTATCTTCCTTAATGTTTGGGTCAGGAAGGTATCCAGATGTGTGCTGGCTGGGCTGAGAACAGAGGGATCCCACTCTTGGTGGACACAGATGTGCTCTGGAGGGAAAAGGAGGGGTGCAGTGCCCTGTTCAGACCTGTTCTGGAGGATGGGCCCTTGATGTGCCAATGGTCTGTGGTCTCAATCGATCAAAGTGGTTAGCAGCATTTGCCTGGGCTTTGGATGAGCCTGGCAACAGCCAAGGGGGACTTGGGTGCCGTGTTCACCTACTCATGAGCAAAGGTATCTTTGATTCCAAAAAAGTTTAGCTAAACAGGGGAATCCGTTAGCCTGTTTGAACTGTTTAAATGGTGCCCTAGGGTAGGTGCCTCAAACAAGAGACATTTGGCCCTCAAGGCTCTGGAGGCTGGAAGTTCAAGATCAAGGTGCTGGAAGATTAGCCCCTGGCTTTCTAGTCTTTCCTGTCCCATCTCCTTATTGGCCATTTAAACTGAGCAGCAACTGTGGCAGCTGGTCCTGTCACAACACTGCAAACCATCTTTGCTTAGTTAGGGAACGTTTGTCACTCCTAAAGAAGACCCCATAGGCGCTGTCATCTTTGTATCCTCGTCCCATCCTGGAGACTCATCGAGGGGGCTTACGTGAAGCCGTGCCCCTGAGTGTCTGGTTTCCTCACTTAGCCTGTGGAAGCTTCCAAAATCAACCCACCCTGTAGCATGTGTCGTGGCATCATTCCTTCTCGTCCACCTCATTCCATCTTGTGCACATAGAATAATCTGTCAATCTACATCTGCTGATGGGCAGCTATGTAAGTTCCATTTGGTCCCCCTAGGTATTGCCATTGTGACCATGCGTGAATGAGTATCAGTGACAGCATGTGTTTTCTTTTTAAAAATATTTTTATGTTATTATTATTGTTGTTTTATAATAATATATCAATATAATACTAAATAACATAATATTAATATAAATTAATGTAACAATATAATAATACTGATATAATAATAATATAATAACAACATACTGATAATTGTGTTGTTTGTGTGTAGGTATATGCCCTTGAGTACAAACTGCCCAGAGAGAGCAGATGTGGTTGTCAATTCCCCTGGAGATAGAACCGCAGAGAGTTGAGAGCCACCCACCATGGATTCTGGGGACTGAACTCAGGTCCTCTGCAGGAGCAGTAGATACTGTCAACCCTGAGCCATCTTTCCAGCTTCCCCACCCCACTTAATCCTTTGTGGCAGGGTCTTTCACTGGGGGCTCTCTGATTAAATTAGGTTGGCTGCACACAAAACTTGGCGGATTCTTTATCTCTGCCTGCTCAGTGCTGGGGAGCACACACCCTGCAGGACTGTTTTTATGTGGGTTTTAGGGATCAAAGGTGGGTCTTCATGTTTGTGAGTTGAACATTTTCCAGACTGAGCCATCCCTTTGTCCTGTGCAGCATGCACTTTTCAGAAGACACATTGTTTCTGTAACAGAAGCAGCTGATTTATGAGCAGGACCCTGGGAGTGAGAGGGCTGGACCTCACTTCCAATTTGCCCAACCCTGAGTTAGCAGACATTCTGCCCAAGTATGGCCAGTCTCCTGCTCACATACCCTGCCAACACTGACAATACTTCCTGCCTGCTATGGAAATGGATCTCAGGCTCAGCTTTCTCGTTTAATAAAAAGGATTTTCCCAGTGCTCAGGTATCTGTTGGTGTGCTCTCGGTGGAGATGGAGAACGGGGACATGTTTTTGGATGGTGGTGATTTATTTTCTGTAGTGAATCACGTGAGCAAAACACCCAGACAGGCTTCTGAATGGTTCTCTGGTTCTGGGTCACCAGACGGTTTTAAACCTGTCTATCTGTGCAAAATAAACCAACTGTGGGTGAGTGTTTCCCAGGCAAGGGGCTCCTTTCACGTGTAAGTCCCGTCCTTTTAGGGCATGGTGGCTTAGAAAGACACCCTGGACGTACTGGGTGTACGTAAAGTGACTAAGCAGAGTATCTTGAGTTGGGGAAGAGTCACCTCTCTGCCCAAAGGCCTCCGGGTTCTAGCCTGACTCTGTTACCTGCAGCATTTTAGAGTTCACTTTCTCCTCATGTCTGATACTGTTAACTGGTTTCCAAATCAGTGACTGGTTGATGGAGGAAGGTCATTGGCTAATAAAGGAACTGCCTTGGCCCATTTTATTGGTTAGAAGATAGGTGGGAGGAGTAAACAGAACAGAACGCTGGGAGGAAGAGGAAGTGAGGTCAGACTCGACAGCTCTGCTCGCTGGAGCAGAGACACCATGCCCCGCTCCCGGGCAGACACACGCCATGAAGCTCCGACCCAGGATGGACTAGGCTAGAATCTTCCCGGTAAGACCGGTTCTCACAGATTATTAGAGATGGGTTGATCGGGATATCAGAATTAGCCAGTAAGGGCTAGAGCTAAAGGGCCAAGCAGTGTTTAAATGAATACAGTTTGTGTGTTGTTATTTCGGGGCATAAGCTAGCCAGGCGGCTGGGGTGCCAGGGACGCAGCCCCGCCGCCTCTAATTACTACAACTGGTTAGATCCTAGACCCCAGGGGGAGAAGCTGGTCCTATTATGCTGACACTGCAGTAAATGGGCCCCTAAGTCCTCATCTTTATACCCATGGATTTCTGCATCTCACAGATGAAGCTTCCTTCATCAGAAGAGCCTCTTCTGGCAGGAGATGCAGTTAACACAGAGACCCACAAATCAATGTCTAGAGATAAGAGGGGGTGCAGTGCTCAACTCTAAACCCCATGTCTATATCACACCCTCCCCACGAAACTCAAGGATCACCATGGAAGAGGCTGGAGCCCATGGCAGTGGCTGTTGGCGGTAAAACTGACAATACAGCTGCACACAGGGACTCACAGCAGCTGAGGCTGTGTGCGCAAGACCTGCATAAGCTCCAGTCACAAAATCCTAGCATGGATAGGGAGGGGCTCATCAAGTCTCCACCTATCTAAGGAGCTATGGGCAGTTGATGGCTTCTGGGGAAAGGAGAGTCAGTTTTCTTCAGCAATTCTGCCCCTGAGGGCCATCCATAGTCCTATACCTGTGCACTATGTTGGGAGCAGTGAGACCCCAGATCCTGAATTTCTTGTAAACAGCATGTTTTCCCCTGATCTGAGTGCCTACAGCTGCTCTGAGCACGAGACCTTCAGGAGTTCCTGATGGCAGGAGAGTAGTTTCTGGTGGGTTTGGCTGGGGCCTGGCTATCTCTATATAATCTGCCCCTAAACACAATAAAGGAACATTCTTGGGGCTTTGTTATCAGTGTAAGAAGGTCTGTGTGTGTCGGTCTGTCCCTGCGTCTGTGTCTGTGTTCTCAACCTCCAGCCTCTTGTCCGAAGCTCGCAAACTGGGTTCTAGTGCACAGAGCGCACACACGGGGGGGGCGTGGTGCACAGCACACTAAGTGTGCCTGGGGTGGGTGGTGGGGAGAGAGAGAGAGACAGAGAGAGAGAGAGAGAGAGAGAGAGAGAGAGAGAATATGAAAAGTGGAAAAGTGGAAATAGGGAGGAATTAGAGGGGGGAAGTGGGGACACACAGACACAGATATGCACAGACACAGATACACACACTCTGACACACAGACAGATACAGACACACTGATACACACACAGACAGACATACACAGACACAGATATAATAGTGACACAGAGAGACACAGATACACAAAGATACACACACACTGCACACAGATATACACACAGACAGATACACACACAGATGCACACAGACACAGATACACACACAGAAACATGTTACAAGGAGAGGGTCCCTTGTTTCTCCCAGCCACGCGGCTAGCTTATACCTGAATTAACCACACAGAAACTGTACTAATTAAAACACTGCTTGGCCGTTAGCTCTAACTTCTTATTGGCTGACTCTTACATATTAGTTTAACCCATCTCCATTAATTTGTGTATCGCCACGTGGCTGTGGCTTACCAGGTAAGATTCCTAGCACCCATCTCTGGTGGCTCCATGGCAGCTCTTTGACTTTGCCTCCTTCCTCCCAGCATTTCGTTTTTCTCCACCTACCTAAGTTCTGCCCTATCAAGGCCAAGGCAGTCTCTTTATTCATTAACCAATACAAACAACACATAGAAAGAAGGACCTCCTACACCACACACACACAGACACAGATACACACACAGACTCATACACACACACACACACAAATACAGACCCCCCCCCCGAAAGGCTGTAACTTAGTACTCCATGAGGGGAATAAACTAAGGGGAAGAACATTGCGATGTTTAGCTGAGTGTCCAGACCAGATCTGAGCTTCATTCTTCCTTTAAGATAGGATTGCCCGGTAACACATAGGAAGCCAGTAAAATCTGATTGTTTAGAAAACTAAGGAGTGATTTTAATGTCGCCAATACTACATGTTTATACTACAGGTTATTAATTTTCCCAATTTAATTGGGTTCCTAATACTTTCATTTCTTAAATCTGAACACCACCGAATGGTTGAGAACTGTGCAGGTGTAATTCACATTGTCCTAGTGTTGGTAGCCACAGATGAGATGTTGCACCCCCAGCGCCCTCGGATGAGGCTGATTTGATAGAAAAAAGCAGGTGATGCCAGTGAGGACCGTCTCAGCCTCTGGTTCCAGCATGTCTGTCTTCTGACCCAAGCTCAATCTGCTGCCACTGCATAGAACAGAAGCCTGAATCCTCTCACTGGCCAGGGAGGCCCTGCCCACCTGGATCCCAGCCTTCTCCTACCCATCCCCTCCCCATTTCACTTTATCAGCATCCTCTGTGTCCTCCCCTGTCCTCTGCCTGGCGCTTCCTCCCAAGAACCACGGTCACATTACCCTCTCAGTGAGCCCACCCAGCCCTGCCCTCCTTTCAAACACCATCCCTGTTCCCAGCTTCTCTCACTTCTCACCCAGGATCATGTGATCAAGTTCACTCACTGTTGATGTCTGAACTCTGCTCCCAAGGATCTTCACATAAGGCGAGTTTAGCTTTGCAAAAACAAATCAAAACAAAAACCCAAAAGCAAACAAAAACCTTCTGGGCCTTGTGTGTCTGTTTTCTGTGTTCAATTCCTGTTTAGGCAGCCGTGTTTGGTGAGAATTTACAGATGTGTATGCAAAGCTAAGAGCAGGAGAAACAATCTCCCCAGGGAGGAGCACGCAATTGGATTTCCAATACCAGGAGGTCAGCCCTGAAAACATACATATAGGTAACAGTGTAAAGATTGAGGAGGTTGTACTTATGTGCTTATGAATGTATACACACACACAGAAACAATAAACTTAAAAAGAGGCCTTGGATTTGAAAGAGAGCAAGGAGGGGTGTATGAAATCATTTGAAGGGAGGAAAAGAAAGGGGGAAATGATGTAACTGTATTATAATATTAAAAATAACAGAAATAATTTTTAAAAATATTCAGTACACATTTTATAATAAATCAGTGAAAAATGATTAGAACTATCTGTCCTTACAAATCAGGTCCAACAGGTACCCCGATTGAGAGCTGTGATGGTTCATGCTAACTGTCAAGTTGACAGAATGGAAGATTCAGGAGAGCAGCCACTAGGCATGTTCATGGGGGATAACCTCAATGGTGTGAACTGAGGTGAGATGGGATGGGGATGATGTCAACGGTGTGAACTGAGGTGAGATGGGATGGGGGATGATGTCAAGTGGTGTGAACTGAGGTGAGATGGGATGGGGGATGATGTCAACAGTATGAACTGAGGTGAGATGGGATAGGGATGATGTCAACGGTGTGCACTGAGGTGAGATGGGATCCTGGAGATTGTCTAAAATGGAGAGGTGAGCTGAGCATGCATCGACGGTCTCCTGAATGCAGACACAGCGTGATCAATAACTTCAGCCTCTGCTGCCATGACTTCCCGGTCATGATGGGCAAAGCCTGGAACTGTGCACTGAAACTAACCCTTTCTTCATTAGGTGTCTTTGTAAGGGTGTTTCATTATAGCAACAGGACAGTCACACACACATATACACACTACACTCACACATTCTCTGAACTCATGTATACACTCATGCATGCATGGTACACGAGTTAGGGTTGTTGTTGTTCTGGTTTTATTTTAACTATAAGCTGAAAGGTAACTTCATGATAGAAGTCCAAGTGGGACCCTAGGTCTTAAGCAGGCAGCCACCTACCACAGGCCAAGCTTTGGTCATGTGACCAGGAGTAGGACAATGGCACATGAGACTGGGTTCTGGCTTCCCAGAGGTCTGCTAATACTGGTTCAGAGGAGCAGGCAAGCAGCAAACAGTGCTTTCCTGGGTAGGGAGCCTTGTGCTACTGTGCTGTTGGGTCACTTACGGAACCAAATGGCCTTATACTTCCTATGTCACTATGAGACGCTCTGGGAATTAAAAAGTGCCACGAGAAACCAAATGGCCTTCTTCACTTTTGAAAATGTCTTTTATTTAGAGTAAGCAATGGCTGCGCTTCTGCCCAGACTCCCCTGTAACTTCAGCATGGGGCCAGCAGGACTGCAACTCCTGCTGCTCTCAGACTTCCCAGGCGTCCGTGGTGATAGGTGTCCCAGGGAGATGGAAGGAGCAAAGCCCAGGAGAGGCAGGTGAGTGTTGGACGCCTGTGTGGAGTGTGCTGACAGCCATCCTCCTTATGATGTCTGTTTAGAGACTGACCTCATTGAGGAGTTATGCCTGCCTCATCCTCACTTCCAATCTGATTTCTGACTCCTTTGCCTGGGGTAAGGAGGAGTAGAAGGGGCAGAGGTAGCAGCTGAGCCCCTGGCTGTGCCCCAGCTCTCTGCAGCCACCTCAGCATGTTCCCAGGCTAAAAAAGGCCAGAATCCCAAGAGCTCCCAGCTAGAGCCCTGGGAGGAGCATCCTCCAAGAACCCGAGTTCTCAGCTGCATTCCTGTAGCATGAGGACAGCTGGTTAATTTGCCCCTGAAGTTTGTGGTCCACGTCTATTTTTTTATAACTGAATTCAAAGAAACCAGTGAGAGAAAACTGTGTTTGAAATTCCTTTTCATCCCTGCAATCCTATGCTACACCTTTGACAACACAGTGCGGCTGATTAGTAACAGGATTCATTTCGAGCCCCACACCCATACTTGACAGAGTATCTCACGAGCACCCAAAGAAGCCATGGGTTCTTTCAGAGCTGGATAATAAAACCTGGAAGGTGCCCGTGCAAGGCTATCGGGCACAGCAAAGATCTCTGAGAGAAAGGAGCTGTGCAGGGGTTTTGGTGACCTCCTTGTTGGCTCAGGTGGAATCAGCTCAGTGGCCACTTACCTCCCCCTCCAGGGCAGGGCTGTGTGAGGCAGCATGCAGGACAATGCTCACTTTCAGGCTCACTGGGTGGAGAGAATCTAAATAACAGCTGTTCTAGTGATGACCACCTGAGGATCAATTAGGAAACGAGTGCCAGGCTGATTCTCATTGGTAGATTAGCAGCTAACTCACAGGACTGTACAAAGGCATGCTTTCATGTCACACTGCCGTCCATAGAGGGGCTAAAGAATGGTCACCAAGGTCTAAACTTCAAAACCCAAGTGAAGTCAGAAAGGAGGGGAGGAAGGAGGGGAGAGAGAGATAGAGGTAGAGATAGATAGATGATAGATAGATAGATAGATAGATAGATAGATAGATAGATAGAGATTGATTCCTGGTGGAGACTGACTGCTGCAGCCCAGCTGCATCTTCTTTGCATTGTCTTTATGCAAATGTGCAAGGATGCAGGCAGGATAGGTGGTACCCAGGACTCAGGATAAAAATGCCTTATACTATTGTGAGGGTTTAATGACAATGGTCCTTATGGGCTCCTATATTTGAATACTTGGTCCCAGTTGGAGGAACTGCTTGGGAAGGCTTGGGAAGCATGGTCTTACCCAGGAGGTGTGTCACTGGGGATGGGTTTTGAGGTTTCAAAAGCCCATGTCATTCTTAGCTAGCTCGTTCCTCTCTCTGCCTCCTGCCTGCTTGTGGATTGAGATTCAAGCTCTCAGCCATTGCTCTGGCACCATGATGACCTCCCTGATGCCATGCTCCCTGCTGTGGTGGTCAAAAACTCTAACCCTTTGGAACCAAGAGCCCCAAATTAAACATCTTCTTTTACAAGTCATCTTGGTCATTGTGTCATACCTCAACAGTAAAAAAGGAACCAAGAAAACGGTTGTTCAAAAACGTACCATTAATGTCGTCAAAACCACTGAAACACATCCTCGGATGTGGAATTCTCAGAATAGACCCTGAGTCATGATGCTGAATGTCATCAGGTTCAGATTCATATGTTCCAGAGTTCCATAAATTTGTATTGCGCCAGCTCTGTGAAGAGACTGGAAGCTACCATTGGCGCAGGGCTCGCTAGCTTCTGGGTCAGAATCCTGGAACATTGTCCTATCACTGAGGGTGACAGCTGTGGGTATCATCTTCTTCCCCTTGAGGCACCTTCACAGTGATGGCTGAGGATCCCTCATTGCTGCCCCCATCTTGGTAATTATCATATTATTGTCCTTTAACGCTTTTACAAACATGCAAAAAAGCTAAGCGTAAGATATTTATTTTGAATAAGAAATTATCAAGCACTCCCAACATACACAAAAGCACAAAGAATGGTAATAAAAGCCCTATACTCATAGCAAATTCTAGAATAACCAAGTCATGGCCGGTCCACTTCCCAAGCCCTGACCTCATGAGCCCTACTCGTCTGGGCTTTACCATCCTTTCTCATATGTTTGTGTATGGTGGGCTTGTGTCTCCATGTGTATGCATGTTTGCAGGTTCACATGTATACGGATGAACAAGCACGTGTGTGATGTGTGTAGGACAGAGGTTAGGCATCTTCTTAGTCTGTTTACTGAGGTAGGGTCTCTAGTCTAGCTGGCCAACTTGCCCTGAGGATGCTTTTACCTCTGCTTTTGGAGTTCTGGGGTTACAGGCAGCACACCATGCCTGGTTGGCTTTCAGTGCAGATTCCAGGTGTTCCAACCCTGGTCTTCAAGCTCAGGTGACAAGTGCTTGAAGCTCTGTCCTCAGGTCATAGAATTAGTTTAAAGCCTATCTCAGGGTTTCCCATTTTGCTTTGTGGTTTAGAGGCATCAATGTTTTAGTCTCTGAGAAATGCTGGATGACGTTTTTCTGTTTGGTCTCTTCAATTGAGAATTAAGCTTACTAGTATTATAGTTTAAAAACCTACCTGTGTGCTTAAAAGGTGTGGGTTTCTTTTCTCCTGAGGTAACCTCACTTTTCTCTGCAGGGATGGAAGGCTGATGTATAGAAAGCTCACATCCAAAGCAGGAGCGCTTCCAGACAGAGTCACCGGAGCGAGCCCACCTTGCCGATCTGAAGTGGACTGCACATCCTTCACCCAGGGGTGCAGCTGTCCCCTCACATCTAGTCTCTTAGAGGAGGTTCCAAGGTTGTGAGGGACCTGGTGTGAGAGGTTCTTCAGGGGTCAACTGTAGCCCAAGGCCGGAGATGTCTAAAATTGTAGCAGGCGGAGTCAGCCTTCTGCTGTGAGATTAACTAATATGAAGGTCAACCCTGCTCTACCTCAAAGGGAAGGCGTGGGCTTCATCTAGACTCTGCAGGATGAAGCAAGGCCTATCAGTGCTCATGGAGGCCTTGTGATGTCCAGAGTGGCAGAGTCTTCTTGGTATTAGGGACCCCACCCCCAGTCACTAGGCCCCAAGAGTATTTGTCATGGCATTAACTTCTGCGTCTGCTGCTTCTAAGCTCCTTGACAACCTGGATCAAGGGCTAATCTCTGACCTGTGCCCATAGCAAGAGAACTGGTCCCTAGAGTCCTCTGTTTGATATCTGACCCCCATACTCTCATTCTATGTGCACAGGCCTCCTGAACACCTGGCAGACAGAGTCTATGGTGTGGTCCATAGAGCCTGGACTGATTAAGGAATTCTTCCATGGCAGTGTCTCAACCTGGGTGAACATTTTCTTTGTACCTACCATCTACAGGGAACATTGACATTCCAAAGAACCAACAATAGGAAAAAAGAGATAGTGCTATTGGAGACAAATATTGGAAGAGAAGATGTAGGCTCTGCCACCATCTGCTTCATACCTCAACATAAGGGAACACAGTAGAGTCAGGCTCCTGTCTCTTTCTGCCCCATGCAGCCGCCTCTAGCCTTCAGTCACTGTGAAAGCTGACAGAACCTCTTGGGTTCCACTCTGTTGAAATGTACATCTACCTAAACTATATTAGAAGTCTCTGGTTTCTCCCCACCCTGCCCCTGCCCAGGGAGAGGCTTCAGGTTCTGTTCTTTGGGGATGAAGGACAGATGCTTTCTGATTCGGAACCTCCCAATCTACTCAAGGGTAGCCATGCCCATGAACTCAAAAGACACCTGCCACTGCTCACACGACAGGGAGAGGAGCATAGGAACACTTCACATGCAAAGAACCCAGTCCCAGACAGGTGAGACGCTGTCAGTCACATGACAAATCAAGCCACCCTAGGTGTAAGTCATTTGGACAACTGGCCACTGGCCAGATTTGGGCTGTCTTATCCATCCACTCTCCTGAAATGTCCCTTAGGGTCATTCTGTGGGCACTGGTTTTCAGAAGAATCTGATTAAAAATTGCGTCCAAGTCTGTTTTCTCACAAAAGCAGGCCACTTCCTAACTTGTGGTCCCCTTTCAGAAAGATTTGGTACTGGTCCATGTTTGTTCTCAGTCGTCTTCCAAAGCAGCTGTTTATTAAAATGCCAACAGCTATGATTAATTTCTGGTGCTATGTGGTGCATCTGTTTGGGGACTGGTGACATCAAACTGACCCCAGATGATTCTTACGGTGGGGGCTCTGCCTGGACACCCAGTCCCTGCATGTCTTCTCTAAGGCACATTTATTACTGTTGAATAAAGCCTGTCCTGAAGTCCAGTATCCAAATAACCACCCTTTCTGAGATTAATGAACGCATGGGCTCTTAGGAGGAAAGAAGCGCCAGGGGCCTGCAGGCTAATGGTTTGTAGCGCCCTCTCCATGAGGGCATCTGTTCATGGCATTCCAAGTGGAACTTGATTCATGGAGCCCCAAATCCCATCTGTAGGGGAGGTGGGTGGGAGGGGAACTCTGGTGAGAACATCTGTTTCCAGACACATGTTGACTCATGGCTACACAGCACGGGATGCAAAGTGACGTCTGGGGTTGGAACAGAACAAGCAGGCCATGCTTTTTGAGTGGCACCGGAAGAGGCGGGGTCAAGGTTGTGAAAGCGTCTCTGTACAGCTGGGTCTTTGGAACAATTTTTACTCGGGGGGGGGGTCACACGGTCATCCTGCACATTGCTTCGGGCAACGGAATGAGGGTCACTGTCTGAGTTAGGGTTTCTACTGCTGTGACAAAACTACCAAGACCAAAGAGCAAGCTGGGGAGCAAAGGGTTTATTTAGCTCACACTTCCATGTTGCTGTTCATCACTAAAGGAGATCGGGACAGGAACTCAGGCAGGACAGGAACCTGGAGGCAGGAGCTGATGCAGAGGCCATGGACAGGTGTTGATTACTGGCTTGGTTCACACTGCTTGCTTAGTTTGCTTTCTTATAGAACCCAGACCCACCAGTCCAGGGGTGCACCCACCCACAGTGGTCTGAGACCTCCTCGATTGATCATTAATTGAGAAGAAGCCTTACAGCTAGATCTTACACAGGCATTTCCTCAACTGAGGCTTCTTCCTCTCCGATGACTCCAGCTGTGTCAAGTTGAGGCACAAAACCAACCAGCACACTCACCAGATGCAGTGGAACTGATACTCCTAGCAGAGGGCAGAGAAGCTAAGGTCCAGAGAGGAAGGCTGGGGTGTGTGTGTGAGGGGGATCAGCTTTGGGTCTGGTGGGTTGATTGGCAGCGGTAACTTGCAAATTAATCCATCAATAAATACTCTGCTCCAGACCAAATCCCTGAAGCTGACATAATTTACTGAAATCAATTTTCAAATTTATCAATTGGGTATGTTGTCTATATGTTAAAATATGTTTCTATTAAAAGCTAATAAGATACGTTACAATTCTACCTGTGGGGACTGGCTTAAATGGTGTTTGGAGATATTTCAAAATGATTTGGAGGTGGGAGGCTAGTTTGCTTTCTGTTGTTATAACTGAACATTGCAGACTTAGGGGGTTGACTTTAAATAGTAGAGGTTCTGGGGACTGAAAGTTCAAGAGCTTGGTGTTGGTGTCCGCTTGGCTTCTGCCAAGGGCTTCTTGCTGTATCTGACTTGGTGGAGGGAATCCTATGGTTTAATTGTAAACGTGTGCTCAGGTTTCTCCTCTTAAGCCGGATGCCATTTTCCTGCCATCATCTGATGTTAAACTTCCCCCCCTCCAAAGCTCTGCTTCCGAATCTTTCTTGTGTAATATTTTTTTCTTAGATTTCCTACTGTGTCAAACAAATTGCACCATGTGAGTTTGGGGGTGTGGGTATTGAAATGAAAGTAGAAATATCTTTTACAGTTTGAATTTGGGGCATTATCACATGTTTACCTAAATGCAGCCATTCCCTTTCCAACTTCTCTCAATTCAAGTGTTTGATCCTCAAAACGGAATAAAAAGGGTTGACTTGTAATTCTGGAAACATTTATATTCAAATATGGCAAATCAGAAACATGTGCTTCCTCCATTGGATTTTCCTCAAAAGCAAATCTAATGGGTGCATGTGTAAAGGGCCCAGCAGAGTGAGGACTCCAGCCAAGTTTGTGTGGTCTTTCCTTTAGCCCAGCTGTCTGTAGCATCTTTTGGTCTTCCAGCGTCCCACCCAAGATGACTATGACCTGCCTCTGCTCCACACCTGTTCTTCAAGGGCCACTCCAAGCCTACGCTTGTCACTTGGGGGAGTCCCCACCCCCCACATTTAAAACAAGGGAGTTATTGCATATTCCAAAGGGTTGTGTGTCAGCTGGAGATCAGAACAGACTTTGGACCCTCCCCTAAAACTTGGCTTACATGCTCAATCTGCTCCTGAGGCCATGACCTAGTCCACATCCCCACTGGTCCCAGAAGATGCTCCACTTAGGACTAAGGCAAGCACCAGGTCCTGCCCCTCTCCCATGCTCCTGGGCTAGAGAACTCACTCTTTAGCTGCTAGCCACTTGTAGGATGTAGATTCAGTATCTATAAGTCAACTGGCAGCTAATCTTGGCATATGCTGTCCCAGTCACCAAGTGGCAGGGTGGGTGTAACCATGGGTCACTGTCCGAATCTGTGTTTCCAGGTTCTTGGTGCCTTATAAAACTGATGCAGATTGCTTGTAACAGATTGCAAACCCTACACACCAGTCGTGGACTCCTTGGGGGAGATACAACGGACCCCGGGTTATTTCCCAGGCCTTTCAAGATGGTATGCAGGAGGAGAATCTGGTTGCTAAGAGAAGGGTGTGAGTGCTTCCTAGATGGACAGGCTTGGGTTATGTAAGCCTGAGCTCACTGCTCATGTTCTTTCCCATGATGCCTCTGGTTTGAATCGTATATACATGCAGGTGCACATAGGCCTAAGATGGTAAGAGGGGCTTTCTCTAAAAGGTCACTCAGCTGACAGTTTGCCTCACTATACCCAAAACTAGTTCCATCCAGACCTGCCCCTTGACTCTCATGCCTGGATACGTTCCTGAATACGGCTGAATGGAAACTGAGCACAAAGGCAGCTGATACAGGTGTCTAGGGGAAGAGAAACTGAGTCCATGGTCTGAAGTGGGGTGCACAAACAGCTTCATGCAGGTGGGCCCTAGGTGCCCAGGTGCAGTATAGGCAAGGGTGTATTCGCAGGACAGGGAGGTGCTCTAGGTAGGACTGAAAGAAGACACATTTAAATTCATCTTTTTTTTAAAAACTGTACCTTTTTCAGTGTATACTAACTGTGCATAGTGTTGGGTTTCATAAAGACAATTTCTTTCAAATATATCATATAGTTTTTAAAGCTTCATTTATTTATTTTTGTGTATATGAGTGCTCCCTTGGCACATATACCTTTATGACAGAAGGGGGCATCAGATCCCATTATGGATGACTGTGAGCCACCATGTGGGTGCTGGGAATTGAACTCAGGACCTCTGGATGAGCAGCCAGTGCTCTTAACTGAACCATCTCTCCAGCCCGACAAATAAATCATATATTTTTACCAGAATGTTGGTTAGTTTTTGTCTGCCTGGCACAGGCTAGGTAGAGGGAAGCTCAACTGAGAAACTGCTTCCCTTAGATTGTTCTGTGGGCAAGTCTGAGGCTTTTATTTTTTTAATCAATGATTGATATGGGAAGGTCCAGCCCATTATGGGCGGCACCACCCCTGGGCAGGCGGGCCTAGGTTTCTTAGAAAGGCAGCTGAGCAAGGGGGCGGGAGCAAGTCATTAAGCAGTGCTCCTCTATGGTCTCCACCTCCGGGTTCCTGCTTTGAGGCTCTGTCTTCCCTCAGCCATGAACTACATAATCTGTAAGTCAAACCAACCCTCCCTTCTTCAAGCTGCTTTTGCTCGTGGTGTTTATCACAGAACAGAAAGCAAACCTATACAACGGTGTCCACTCCTTCACCTTGCTCTTTCCCTCCCCATCTCCCCTCATGTTAGATACCCCTCATGGAGGGCTGTGGGGGGAGGGGGACCCCAAACCGATGCCTCCCTCCTAGTGTGAGTTCATTTACATCTAAGCTGGCTAACCACATGTCCGGTGTGCTCCTCAGAACACTGGGAAACTGGAGTGAGGATGAGGTGAGACCTTGCCGTGGAGGACTGAGGTCCTCTCAGCTGCCATTCCCTCCAAACAGCAGGAGTGCACAGGGCCTGGGCAAGCTTGAGCCCAAGCCAAGTCCTGGCAACCCTCTACTTTTTCCAGGGAAACCAGAGGACAACAGTGTAAGTTTTGGAAATCGAAGGGTTCTTTGCCCTCTGCCTGTAGTCCTTCATGCTGTTTCTCGGAGGGCCCTGCTGTGTTCTCGCTCAAGCACAGAGGACAGGTACATCCCCATCTGGGTTTCATTTCCTGTCGAGTGATAGACTACCTGACAGAAGCAACTTCAGAGAGAAAGAGCTTATTGGGTGTGAATCCCAGCTCCGGCAGCAGGAACTTGAGGCAGCTGTTACATCACGTCAGTTGCCATGAGCAATGGATTAATTCATGCAACTGCCCAGCTCGCTTTCTCCATCCGCATCTAGTCCAGGATCCCCGCCCCAAGGAGGATGCCGCTCACAGTGTGCAGGTCTTCCCGTATCAATTACAATTATCACAACAATCCCGCACAAGCATGCCGACTGTGCAACCCCCGATCTAGACAATCCCTCATTGAGACTGTGCCTGGCAATTCTAGATTGGATCAAGTTGACAAGGCTGGGTCTTATCTAGCATCAGGTTGTTGTCACAGCTACACAAAGCATATTTTATTCTACACATTTGCTTGTGTAGGAGCTGCCAGGCAAGGGCAGATGGTGAGTGTGCCATTGTTGAGGACAATCGGGAAAGGCCTCAGGGTGCTGACTGGGTGACGTCACCCAGGCAGGTGGTGGGGACTCTGGGAGGCACTCTGTGCCTTTAATTTCGAAGTCCCTCCTTTTACATCACTGCGGGAAGGGAAGCCGGTGTCCTTTAAAGATGTCCTTGGATTTGAAATTTCACACTGTTTTTATTGCTTCATTAGGAGACCGTCTTCTGACAGTATTGGAAGACAACGCAGCAGAACTGGGAAATGTCAGCGGGCCTCCTTCCCGCCCTACCGTGTTTTCAGTTATGCAGATGGGGTTTACACGTGTGCTCCCAAGATAATTAGTCAGACAGGGCTTGGGGTTTGCCTCCACTTTTCTCCTTGATGGGGTGTTTATCTCTTAGGCCTCGGTTTCTGGGGAGCAAGGGCTTTAGGGAAGGCAGCCAAGATGGGTAGAGGACACACACTTTGTGGCTGCTTTCCCTGACAGAAGCCAATTTAGAAGCCTGTCTGACATTTTCTGCGAGCTTTGAAGGTCACGGAGGGGTTTGTAGGTCATGGAGGGGTGTTCTTCTGGGATGGGGGTTGGGTATAGCTGGAAGTTGGCCTCGCTCTTGTACACATAACTCTAAAATGTGCAGCCCTCCACGAGCAGCCACACAGTGATGCCTCTGCTCCCACAGCACTGATGGGATCAGGAGGAAGGACCTCGTCAAGGGCACTCCTGCTGTGGCGTGGTGCCCGGCGGCCATAGGCTCCAGGAGGAGTCAGATGCTAACGGTCACGGTCACTAGACTCCTGTGCTCTCATCAGACACACAGGGAGCCTCAAGTTCCCTGGAGCCTACGTGAAAGGCCAACAGAGTGAGGAGAAGAAAGAGAACAGAAGAGAAGGAAGTATTCGCCAGCTATCCACCCAGAATACATATGGAGCTTGCTCCACCCAAAAAACAAATAACATGATCAAAAATGTGGGGAAGAGATTGGGGTACACATTTCTCCAAAGAAGGGGTACAAATGGCCACGGGTGTGTGAGGAAGCAATCAGTATCCCTGATCACCTGGAGACTGTGGGGCCAAGAAGAATGAGCTGTTGCCTCACACCTGTAAAATGGACACTATAAAGCCACAAAAGATTGCAACTGTTGGTGTAACAGAGAAGTGGGGGGCTCTTGGGTGCAGCTGGGGGGTATGCAAATTGGTACAGCAATAATGGGAAATACTATGAAGGGTCTTTTAAAAGTTAAAGTAAAAAATTAAAACTGGATTACCTAAGACCTGGTCATCCCTCTTCCAGGCATATACCAAGGTGAGTAAATCAACACCAAGGAAAGACACTGTTGTCTCTATGCTTAAATCCTGCAGTATTGGGCATGCTGGGCAGATGCAGAAGCAGCCTATGTGTGCAAAACAGATGGATCAATAGAGAAGGAATTGTGGAGCATCTATGTGTGTGCACCTGAGTGTGTGCATAACTTCATACCATTCAACTTTCTGAAAAGGAGTTTGCCATCTGTATCACTCTGCTTTTCATAGCCACAATAAAATGATGAGGCAGGGGACATTATATTATAAAGCTTATTTTTTTCTTTTAAAAAAAACTGGAGCCGTGAAATCTAGGGATCTAGATGGCAATGGCTTTGTGGGTGGCAGTACCCAAGTTGCAGAAAGTGTCATGTAGGAAGAACCTGTAGTATCCTCCCTGGTGCCTCTCTCTTCATTCAAAGCCACTGGGACCTAGTGACAGGGCTTGACCTTGATGACCTCATCAAGCCCTGGCTCCCTCCCAGAGGCCCAACAACATCCACAGGAGAGCTGAGTTTCTACTCTCTCCACACCATTAGCCCCTGCGTCTATCCATCCCTAAGTTACAACATGCTCAAGTCACAGCCCTGGCACTCGCTCCTGCATGGAGGGGCTTGTATAGGGCATTACTACATTATTAGGCTGACACCAGACACAAGGCTTACACCACCTCACTCCTGGGAACAGCCTAGAAACAGTGGCATACAGACACAGAGAAGGACTGGTTCTCAGGACAAGGCTAGGGGAGAAGATACAGGTCAAATGGCATTGAAGTTCCATCAGTAACATGATCTGGTTCTGGAGTTCTATGCCTAGGAGGGGCCACCGACAGGGTCGCAGCGTTGTATGATGAAGAGCTGACCTTCACGCCCCCTCAAGCCGTGGGTACACAAAAAGGGAAGAAAAAAGTCAAGGACCTGTACCATAATGGGTCTCCCTTGGCTATCTAGAGAAACTGGAAAAAGAAGGAAGCGTTTAAGCAGGGTCGATTCTGTCACAGGTCAGGAGATGGACTCTGTGGTCACAGTGAGCTGGGGCCTGAGCCTTGCTGCCTTCTCTAGCCTCCCAGGCCACAGGCCTTCCAGGCTCATGCATTAAACCAGGACTTCTCAAGCATTTCCCTTCTCGATGCCCCCTTTCACTATGGGAACTGACCTCACTGACACACCAAGAGGCACAGCTGTTTCTGGTCATGAGCTCACCTTCGTGAGCTGCTCAACCCCTGTACCTGAGTGTATCCTCTTTCCGTCCCTCTAGCTAACTGGAGACCGTCAGTCACCTATCATGGCTCATGGTATAACTGGTATTCATAAAGAAGTCAGTGCAGGTTAAATTTTATAACAGCGTTAGTGCTGAGCACACTGCAGTCTAATGCCTTGAGTTGCTCATCAGCGGATCCTAGATGAGCTGACACCTGAACAGGTCTCCTTATACCTCCTTGGATACATGCTCCAGTGTGACCTTGGGATGCACACACCAGTGTGACCTTGGGATGCTATTTTATCTCACCTGCAGGGACCCTGTGTGATGGTTAATCATGACTGTCCCTGTGATAAGTTTGAGATCACCTAGGGGTTAGTAAGCTACGCCCCTGAGTGTGTCTCCGAGGGTGGACTGTGGAGAAACAAGATTGTAAGAAGCCCTGGGCTGACCGATTCTGAACAGGTTGTTGAGCAGTGGACTTAGGGAAGGCTGGGCCTGGTTGAGGAAGCAGTTATGGGGCCATGTCATTTGGGATTGTGTCTTGCCCTTTCCTGTCTCACTCTGCTTCCTGGATGCCACAGGGGAAGCAGCCTCCTGAAGCACACACGCCTACTGCCATGATGTTTCATCTCAATGTCAGTCCGTCATAATGGAGACTGTAGGTTGAAGCCTCTGAAGCTTTGACCCAAGCAAATCTCTCCTCCATTTAAGTAATTTCTGATTCTTTGTAAGTACTAACACACTCTTTTCCAAATAAGGTCAGTGCTTGAATATACATGTTGTGTGTGTGTGTGTGTGTCGGGGGGCGGGGGTGCCTGAAGTTGGAGATGACGTGGATCTCTTGAGGAGACGGTGTATCCATGTTCCAGGATTTTGACCAGGGGGAGTTGATTATGGGAAGGGGGCGCTCACTGCAAGCACTGACCCCACTCTGTCCTCTGCCAGACTCAGACGGTGGGCAGGCTTCTATCTAGGACAACCAGGAATGTTTAAGAGGTTTCCCTCAGCGGGTCTTCCTACATCATCTCTGACACACCAGTGAGGAAGTTTCAAAGCATTAGACTATAATGCATTTCACACTAATGGCGTTTAAAGTTTCATTTACACTAACCTTCTTGTGAATATCAATCACACTGCATGCCAGCATGGTCGGCTAATGAGGACTCTAGTCAGGCGAGAGTCAGCTTAGCTGGCTTTCTTGCCGCTCAGCTCCAGGCCACACTCGCTGGAGGGCTGGTTACTCTGTGTGTTATCACCAGCCAGAGCTTCTGAGGATGCATGCAGTCTGACTTCCCACCAGAGAGCTGCTGCTGAACTGTGACCTGTAGGATTGTGGAGAAAATAACTCATGCAGTCCTCGGGGTCCTGATGTGTAACACGGACGTGGTCCCTACACCATTACTGAGATAAGGGAATCTGATTTTGTAGACAGAGCTGGCATGTGTGTACTGCTCACTTGAGGTCCTTTCTTTGATGTGAAAGACGCTGCTGCACATCACGAAGGAGGAAAACAAAGAGAAGCCACACCAGGAATGGGGCTCTCAGCAGGAGAGATCCGCTGTGACCCCAGAGCTTCCCAAACTTCCCCTAATAAGATACACATTAGGTCCTGTCCAGAAGACAGATGACATCACCCATTAGATAAACAGCCAGTGAGAATAAAATAGCCGGCGGAGAACCTCCAGGAGATAGCTCAGCGGCCTGCCCTTCAACCCAGGCAGCCTGAGGACATCACCAAGGAGGATTGGCAGCGAAGACCAAGGGCTAACGAAGGGCACCCGGGTAAGTCACTTAAACACGTCTCACAGCTCAGGCCTATGCTGTGATCGAAGTCCTTTCACTGAGGCCTGTCCTGCTTTTTCTGTTTTTTTTTTTTTTCCTTAAGCTTGTGTTTCCATTCTCTCTGTCCTACCTGCTAAAATTTTGTTCGTTTTATTTGTCTTTTAAAAAACAAACATGCTTGTGATTTTTATTGATCAGTTCTAGCATTTGCTTTCCGGTTTTAGTATTTGCTCATTATCTCCTCCAGGCTTGGTGGAGATTCCTGCACACGCTGGTGGAGACCGACTCCTGGGGAGGGGGAGTGCTGTCAGCTATGGAGAGGTGAGGAAGGTGGCGGGGCTCCCTGGTCCCCAAGGCAGGTCCCCTTGGCCGCGAGCCCGGGACCTTTGCACACTTAGCCTTGCACAAGTCAGTGAGCCCCGTCCTATATTCTATATTATCTCAATTTTTAAAAAAATTATTTATTTTCTTTTTCTGTCACTAATTCCTTTTACTTTCCTTGGGGGTTCTGCGTGGGATTTGTCTGGAGGCAGCCTAGAGTCTACTGAGTAGGGAAATCCTGTGACGCACTGGCTGCCTGGTCGCTCCTAGGGCCAGAAGCTTGGGTTGGGCTCCTCAGCCATTTTGAGCCTGTTTCCTGTCTGTAGAAGCAGCGACAGACCTCGTTTCTAGATTAGGCACGAGATCACAGAGTTAGCAAAGGTAAGAACAGGAGACAGGACGCTTATGGTTCTTAGTCTTTTGAGTTCAAAACTTAGCTCCCTTCTCTTTAAGATTTTTATGCAAATTGTGTACAAAGGCTTACCCGAGGCTCTGGAAACCCCGTGGGAGGGTGCAGTGTAAGGGAAGCCCCGTGGGTGGGGTACAGGGCAAGGGAAGCCCCGTGGGTGGAGTGCAGGGCAAGGGAAGCCTCGTGGATGGGTGCAGGGCAAGGGAAGCCCCGTGGGTGGGGTGCAGGGCAAGGGAGGCCCCGTGGATGGGTGCAGGGCAAGGGAAGCCCCGTGGGTGAGTGCACCGCAGGTGATGGGGCTCATTTCTTTCTCTGAGTGCACATAATGGAGACTGTCTCCTGAGTTCCAGATCGTCGCCAAGTGCTCCTCTTCACGTATGAACTGAACCAGAACCCTCGATTTCCAGACACAGAAACAGACCGAGACAAGTTTAGTGTCTCCTCAAACTCCTCTAGTCTACAGGACCTGAGCCTCACTCTCTCCCCACTGGCCCAGCCCGCAGCACTTCTGGTGTAGTGTCTTGGGATCCAGGGTAGCTGAGAGCAGCTCTGTGTATCTGACTAGCATGCAGGAGTCCTTGGGGGAAGGGCAGGGAAGTACCCAATGTTGTTTTCAAGGTGGCATTCCTGTAACCCATGAAAGGGTTCAGATATGTTTCAAGAGTAACAGTTTAAATGCCTTGCTTGGAATTAAACTCTCGAAGTTCTTAAAACCATTGGAAAAACTGAGCATTAGTTAGGTGTTTAGTTGCTAAGAGACAGTCCTGAGGCTGGTGGCCCCATTCCAAGGATAGTCTGAGGTGCCGTGTGTGCTGCCGAGCTTGGAGGGCCTGGGCACAGAGGTGAGCACCCCCTCCCACCGACAGTGCCTTCTTAAGCCACAGTGGCCTCCACTGTTTCCTGTGCTAACTCCCTTCACCCTGTCCCTCCCACACCTTCAACCTGTCCCACCTACAGCTTCGACCTGGCCTCTGGAGAGATGAACTGTTAGAGTGATCCTCTCTCCCCTGGTTGACCACAGCTCTAGCCATTTCCTATTCCTTGCAAACAGCAAATCCTAACTAATCTCCTTCCATTACCGGGCACGCACTCAGAAGCACATTCATATCCTGCCTCATCCCAGGGGATACTCACAGTCAGCATCCATGTCCTCTGCCCCCCTGAGCTCTAAAACCTGGACTCCGCCTCAGCGCCACTTCCCCTTAGGGATCTCAGAAAGCCCCCCAATCCAGCAGACCTCTGGCCTTCCACACCTCCTAGGTGGAGGAACACAAGCTCTTGAGTGGAAAACAGGCACAACCAGCTGGACCTTAGAAATGAAGGCAGCTTTTAGCTCAGGGATTTTTGGAAACCTGGAAAAGTGGGCCCTTAACTACTGGAGATTAAGCAGGCAAGAATCTGCTGCCATCACCATTGCTGGCCTGCGGCCTCAGGCATGTGATTGACTATCCTTCTGTTCCACTTTCCATACCTATGTGTTGGGAAGGATGTTTTTGTGTTGATTTTATAGGGTGGCTGATGTCAGTTTTAACTGATTCTCGCCATGCTCCCAAAGTCACATGCTGTGTTAGCATCAAGCTTGACTTTCTGTGAGGGTGAGATCCCTACCAAGGTACAGTGAGGCCACAGGGTGGGGTGCAGTCTTCATGACTAGTGTTTGTGATAAGGGGGTAAGTCATATGTAGTCTGTCATACAGGGAGATAGAGCTGACACTCCCTAAGCTGTGGGGCACCAGAGACCAGCAGCTACAGGAGACTGTGGGTCTGTCCCTCGGAGCTCAGCAGGTGCCCATCCAATTGACATTGAGATGAGAGGCTTCTGCCTTCCAGAGTCAGGAGGAAGTAAGTCCCCACTTGCATAGATCCTGGAACAGATGCAGGCTGCAGAAAGGGGATGCTGGTCCCTTTCTGTCCTCATCCCCAGAGGCCAGGGGACAATCTCTTCAGTTCTTCATTCTTACCCCTGTAAGATGTAGCCCTGAACTGCTATGCCTGAAGACAGTGTCTTTTGAAGGAGGGGAACATGAAGCCATGGAGGGCCCCTAGTATATACTTCTGGAGGTCTGGCTGAGCCTCAGGGCCTTCTGTGCAGGTGACTGAGGGGTCCATGAGGAGCTATGGCCAAAGAGTCAGAGCACAGACTAGAAGAAACTCCAAGCAGTGCACTTCTGCTAAGGAAGTACTTAGTGAAGTTTGAAGGTGAGCACGCAGACGGGGTGGAGCATCATTGCAGGCTCTTGCACCCAAGGGTGTACCAAGCCTAGAGGAACAAAACCTGAAGGCCGTTGACACAGCAGTGTTGGGGGCTGTGCAAGCTTGGTGGAAAATTCCATCTCAGTTGTTGGGGAAGGGGCGCTCATTCCATAGATACTGTGCTGTGCCTCCGGCCCCACTGTGGCCACTCCATCCATCATGCAGGACAAACAGAGGACAAGAGACACCCTGAGCCTGAAGGCTCTTCTTTCGAAAACATGGCACCCCAGGAGACTAGCAAAGGGGAGGCACCAAGAGAGACAGACTGAGGAGAGAGGTTCAGACAGAAGGTGCCAGAGAAACCTAAGCAAGTGGTACAACTTGCTTGCCCCTGCATTCCAGGGGTGGCCCCACCATCTATTTCTCAGATTCTTTTTCATTTCTTTGGTGATGACATAGCTGCTTGACCCTTTTCAGGTTTGTGGCCTCAGTGGGGCTGCTTACCACAGGGAGGACCCTGGGACTCTGAGTTCACACAGAGAGAAGGACAAGAAATGGGATATCCTGGACTCATGGCAGCCCTGGCCTGGGGGACACCCTGGTATGTTCTAGTCCGAGGAAGTGCCCATTGGGGCAGTGGATTCTGTAACAAAGGGGCTGTTTGACACGTACACTCGAGACTTGGAACTTCAGTGGGTTTTCTCTTATCCCACGATACTGAGGTCCCGGCTGGAGGGACATGAGGGAGGGCCCATTGCCCCCAGGATCCTCTGCCTGCCCCTTTCGCCTCCAACTGGGACAAAAGACAGCCCACGCCTGCATCTTTGTACCCCCTTCCCATCACCCTTCCGCTGCAGCCCTGCTGGTCTCCTCTTCCTGGCAGCACATCACACTGAGGAGTTAATGATGCTTTGTGCAAAGGGTTTCCATTCCAGAGAGGCAAAGCCGCCATTAGACAGGCTGTTCCCATGGAGACAAGATAAACAAGGAGCTTTTCCCTAATGATCACTCTTTGATCAATGACACTGTCTCTGGGGCAGATGGTGTGGGAGCCAGCAGCACTGCTGAACATGCACACACATATACAGACATCACACACACACACAGCACACATACACATATACACACACAAAATACACACACACACAGCACACAACACACACACATATATACACAAAACACACAAGCACACATGCACAGCACACTATAAAAGGAACTCAAGTCTACCCTCCTCCAATGTGGCCTTTGGTCCAAGTGATTTCACTAAAGAATTTTGGAACTAGAGAGAAAGTCTAAGCCCAAAAGTATTCTCTGACATCGGAAAAGAAAATAAAATCGATTTAGGGATGTTTCCTAACACTTTCCACTTCACTCAAACAAACACTGGGTCCTTTCTTTGTTGTGACTGCTGTGGAGTTTGGACAAGGACAGGGTGGGTTCTCCTGTCACAGGGTGAGCATCTGAGCATGTCCAGACGTGCGTTTTCAGTTAACTGGTTCAAACAGCCTCCGGTCAAGGTAGTGACGTGAATGACAGCTTTCAAAGATGTCCGCAGCCTCATCCCTGAGACCTATGGGGATGCGAGTCACCCACGGCAGCAGGGACTTCGGGATAGGGTACGGTCCTGGATGAGGCTGATGTGGCCAGTTTAGTTGAAGGGCCTTAGAAGAGGTGAGAAGAGGGGTCAGGGTCAGAGAGAGAGCCTTGAAGATGCTACGTGACTGGCTTTGAAGATGAAGGAGATACCAAGCCGGGGGCATGGTCAACAGGGGTGGGGACAGTCACTAGAAGCTGAAGAAGTCAAGGAATGGACTCTTTCAGAGTCTCCACAGGAAAACAGCTCTCCTGGTGTCTGGATCTGGGACTTCCGACCTCCAGTACAATGGGAGGATGAATCCGTGGGTTGGGGAATTGGCTGGGTAAACAGCGTACTGGGCAAACTGAGGACCAGAGTTTGAGCCCCAGAGCATGTGTAGAAAGTCAAGCATGGTGGTACATGCTTGTCCCTCAGCACTGAGGGATCCCCAGGACTTGCCAGCCAGCCAGCCTAACCTGGCAGTGAACACCAGGTCTCATGAGAGACCCTGGACCACTCCTTAGGAATGATGCCCAGTGCTGACCTCCAGCCTCTACACACCCATAGAGCCAACACAGAAAAGAATGCGGTTTTGTTTTGGTTTGTAGCTATGTTTGTGATAATTTGCTGCAGAACATACTTTACTCGCACTGTCAGCAGATGTGTGGCACCAGGTCTGCCTTATCAGGAACATATTCAGTGACAAGAACCCAGCCAAAGCCCTTTGCATGGATTTGGATACTGCAGGCCCCTGGGCTCACTGTGCCCACAGATGCTGAGGGTGTGAGCCCTCACAGGAAGGACTGGGGTGCAATGAGAATTCTCTTTGCAGGGTTTCTAAGCCTGCTGTAGAGTTTCCACCCCATTTTTCCTGTTTGCTCTCAGAGCATAACAGATATGAAGTATTTCTGGGAAGAATGTGTAGGTTGCAGGTGCCGAGGGTCAGGACACGGGAGGCAGAGGGGCTGAGCGGGAAGGGTGGGGCACCTGGAGCAGGTTCTCTCTTAGCCACAGCCGCGCTGGAGTGGGAAGAGTCAAGGTCAGGAGGAACTCAACCTGTGCAGGGCTCTTACAGACATATTCACAGTAGTAGCCAAACTTAACATCTCAGCGACTGAAGGACCTTGTTATTAAATATAGCTTCTGTAAATATTAAATTATATAAAATACAGTTAAGCAAACTGTATTGGAAAAGGTCTTAAAAACTTAAAATACATAACTTTCAAATTATTTTACCACTTTTTGTAGCTGTACCTGTCTAAATGGTAAGGTGTACGTGTGCTTCTCTGCTGCGGATTCCCAGCAAGAGCCTGGTGTGAACTTGCTGGGAGATTTTGAGGTTGCTATTAGGGTCTCAGAGAAGTCCCACCAAAGACCACCATGCACGTCTGCAATCAGCAAGAGCGTTTTTACCCCAGCAGGCTGGAACCTGCCGTCCCACACAAAGGGAAGATGGCGAAGAGCCTTTAAAGCACAGCCGAGGGGAGGCCCTAGGGCAGTTCAGTGGAATCCTGTTAGCACATTCTAATGGGCTAGGGCTAGTTAGGGCTGGTCAGGGCTACACTTTTCCATTTTGGGACAGGCCTAGATTAGTTCCCGGCTTTATCCTTATTTGGTTACCCGCTGACTGTGGCTCGCTCAGGCCTCCTGGCCTGGACTGGCCTGGCACTGCCTGTACCAGGCCTCCTTCTTGCTGTCGGGGTGTTGGAGATTAACTATTTTTTGTTCATGGCTGTTCCTCAGAAACTGCTTGTTTAGTCTCGGGAAACTAAAATGGGGGCCTGATCTCTGAGAGAAGACTGAGCATCCTGTAATGGTGTCTGCTCAGTTCTTATAGCTGCCGCACGGAGCTTGCACTGGCACCTTGATTTCCATAGCCATAGGGATGATTGTGGGAACATGCTGCCATGGGTCCTGGTGTGTGATAGACCCTAAGGAGCATGTCCCAGGGTGAACTTGCTGGGTTGTTTGTCATGAAGAACTGAGTGAGACCTCTCCAGGTCATTTTGTGTGTTCTATGTATTGAGAGATATGGATGCCCTGGGGAGCCCAGGAGGGAGCCAGTAAAGACAGCCCTCACCTTGTGACACCACGAACAAGGACAAGATCATGGGGTGTGAGTGAGATCCAGGAGCTGCTCTTCTTGTCTTCGCTTTTCAATATTGGGCCACATGCCAGGAGAGCCCCGTGCTCCTCCAACTGCCCTCCCACCATCGACACGGGGTCCAGTTGCCAGCTACACGACATCAGTGAGGGAAACTGGAGGCCCAGAAATGGTCAACCATTTCTGTAGGATTACCCAGGATTGGAGCCAGGCCTTGAACTCACTCAGAGAGGTCATGCCAGGTGATAATTCTTTCTCATTCGTGGGTTTCCAGGCCATGGGCATATCAGGAGGTTGAACCTGAAGAGCTAAGCAGCAGAGGAGAAAAGAGAGGAGCCCAGGGCTCAGAGAGCTCGAGGGGTGGATCAGAGCACAACCCTGGAAGCAAGTGTATTCAGCGCATCTGAGCATGGCCTTGCTCTTTAGCCACGGCCCCGCTGTTTGTTTCTCTGTCTGCTGTCACAGAATAGCCTGAGTTGGACAGGGGCGACTGGCAGGATCTCTCCTCACTTTCCTCACCCCTGCAGGACTGCATGGTGGAAAGTTCCTGTTGGAAGCACAAGGCTGGGAACCTTGGGGAACCTTGAGGAGCCTAGTTCCTGGAGCCCAGGAAAAGCCATTTTGTGACCACATTTGGGGAGAAAGACACAGCTCCCCAAGCTCTGAAAGCACTTGTTTCCTTCCTTTGAAAAAACAGAATAAAAATGAGAGCTGATTCACTAGCAATGATTGAAGTATTTGTGCGGGTTCTGAGTCCTTAGGGAACTCCCTGGCCAATTGAAAGCATGCTGTAAATTATGGCTCCTCATATTAATTTTTAATTACCCCTGTGATCATTAAAATGAACTCTAAGACCAGGACTCTGGAATTTGAGCATCGGAGAAACAAAATCCAACGGATCAAAATGACTTCCAAAGTCTACTTTTCTTTTGATTACTGAGCGGAGGCGGAGAGGGAGCCCCAGGGGAGCCAGGGCCAATGGGTTTGTCCTTTAAAGCACTCATCGATATTGGATGGCCGGGCTGTCTGGCTCCAGGCTGCTCTTGGGCCAAGCCACACTCAGCTAGTGCTTCTCTGTGATGGAGAGACTCTTTGCCCTGAGGAGACCATAGCAGTTAGGTACCCAGGCAGCTGCCTACAGAACCACCCCGCAAAGAAAGGCATCTGCTAACCGAAGACCAGTGCAATCTAAGATCTAAGGGTGGGGCCGCAGAACCAAACATTCGAGGGGAAAGTTCTCTGAGCCTAGAGTAATCTGTGCATGCATGCATTCATTAAGCAAATGTAAATATTTATTGAGCCCTACTGGGATGGAGGGTTGTGATAGCATATGCACAACAGCAGAAAAAAAATCTTCTTCCTAAAGGAACTTAAGACAGGAGAGAGCAGAGAGTAGCGCTGGGATTAGATGACACACAGATTCAGTCGGTTATAAGATTAAAACATGTTCTCATCGACTGGCCTGGTGGTGTAGGATGCTGCGGCAGGTGGGTCAGGAGCTGGAAGCTAACCTGTGTCTCATAGTGAGTTCTAGGGTCACTGTTGAATTGAGTGAGAGAGAACATCCTTCCACTCCTGGCCAGTGGGAGGCTGCAGCAGGAGGATCACAAGTTCAAGCTGGCTGGGCTGAAGCAGGAGGTCAACACCAGACTGGACAACTTAGTGAGATGCTGGGAATCATGGAGCTGGCCGGACAGAACTGCCTAGAGAGGCGGACATCATGGGTTTCTGAGGTTTGAGTCCACGGCTCCTAGAATGCTGTGTGGCTTTCAGTTCGTGAGAACCTGAGGCACTCCCTCAGACAGTGAAGTGTTCAGGCCACTCGTGTTTTTCTGTGTTCCTGAGAAGTCAGCCAAACATGCAGAAGCCTGGCTAAACAATTAGTATCGGACATTAATCTTGCACACCCGGTCTAGTGTGCAACTGCCAATACATCCTGGCAAGCGCCCTTGTAATCTGCTTCGGTAAGTGTACAAAAAGTGCAGTTGAGTGAAATAAACTTGTCTCGGTCTCAGTTCTGCAGAGATCCCGTCAACCTGGCTTGGTTTTAATTCCCACCAATCATATCGAGAGACGCTGGTTTGGTAAGCACTGGCACTTGCAGTGAGACCTTCTCTCAAAATTAAAAGCAAAAATCGGGCTGGAGAGATGGCTCAGTGGTAGCATGCTGGTTTAGTGTGTACAACGTCCTCAATTCGATCCCCAGTACTGAAAACCAAAGCCAAAAGGCTCCACTAAGTGTTCTGTTAGCTGTTGTGATGCTTAAAGTAGGGTCCTGGGGGTTTGGTTTCCTTACCATATACACAGAGCATAAAGAATGGCCTTAGGGGTCACTGTTGAGGACAGCCACCTACCTGCTTTCTGTCCCCACCACAGACTTGTGTGCACACACAGTCCACGTGTTGGACCTGAGTACTCTTCGTGTATATGTGTGTGTGTGCTTTTGTAAAATTTCATTTAAAAAACATTTTTTCATTTATTTACATACCAACCAGTTTCCCCTCCCTCCTTTCCTCCCATAACCTACCCTTTCCTATCTACCCCCCCTCCCCATCCACGGGCTTGTGCAAAGCATGCCGTGTCAATTGGGGCAGAACCAGGCTCCTCCCCTTAGTTGAGGTAATCCAGTATGGATTGGGAACAGGTTACCAAATGTCGGCTAAGCACCACGGAGAGGTCCTGCTCTCACTGTTAGAGGCCTTACTAAGAGATCAAGCTACAGGACTGTCACACACCTGGTTTGGTCCGTTCCATGCAGGCTCCCTAACTGTTGATTCAGCCTCCATGAGCTCCTGCGAGCTCGGGATCTGGGTTCTCCTAATGTGATAGAAGACTTTGCTTCCTCTGAAGACATGATGCTGTGTTCTGTCTCTGCAAAGCTCTGGGAGCAGGCTAAAGGGCATCTGGTGCCCACTCAATGCCAAGGGTGAATTTGCAGTGTCTGAAGATTCTGATCCATGCCCTCAGTGCCCAGGGTGTACAGAGGCCTGATCAGAGCATATTTATTAATAAAATTTGATCTTTGGTACAGAAAGATTTGACAGTCTTAAGCAAGTCCCATGTATTCTGGATACTCCCCTCCTCATCCTTTCTTCTCCATCCACCACTGCCAGCTCCCCTTCTTCCTTACAAATCTCTCTCCCGTATTTACTATTTTTGCTTTGTTTAGTGTCCCACAGAGTTTAACTAGGGCCATCTGGGTGACTGTGGGTTTGGAACTAACTGGCAGAGCCTGGTGGGCTCATCAATGGGTGAACAACTGGATACTGCACCTCCCTCTCTCCCAGAATCTGCTAGCTGCCAATAAATCAGCAGTAAGTGCTTGGACCCTGCGAGGCCTTCTCTCTTCATAGCTGATTATTAGGTGGGCCTGGCTTGTGTGGGCCTAGTGCCAGCAGACACAGCTGCTGTGTGTGCGTGATTGCCATGGCCACGTCCTGCATGCAAGATGACACCGTGCAGCCCTTCTCTCTATCCTGGGCTTGTGTGTTCTTTCTGACCTCTCTTCCACAATGTTTCCTGAGCCTTAAACGGGCATTATGCATGTCTTGTTTAGGACTGAACCTTCAACCATCCTTTCCCGCAGCATCGTGTGCAGCTCTGGGTCTCTGTATTCATCTCTTTTCACTGCAGAGAGGCATTTCTGACTAAAGTGGAGAGAAGCCTTTGTGGATAAAAACACAGATATTTCAAAGGTGATTTGGTGCTATGCCTATTTTTCTAAGCAGTCATATTAGGTTCCTGCAGGGTTTGAGGCCTCTTTAGCCATGGGCTTAGGACTGAGCATGGATTTCTTCTTGTGGAGTGAGCATTTAATCCAGTTAGGGAATGGTTCCTTCCATATAACAGTTCTGTCTTTATTGTACCAATGGACATATCATGCCTGGCAGCTTGGTGTCATAGCATATAGAGTTTACAGCGTGGGAAAGACCAGGATGGTTTTCCTTGCACCCACCCATCCTCGGCAGCCTCTGTGGCACCATCTGGCACTATGAAAGTCAACCAGTTTGGAGGAAGCTTCCAGTGCAGCTCCAACTTGATTTCTCTACACTGTGCATCCAAAGTGTGTGGTGTCTTCAGAGTCTTATCAGACAGTCCCCATGGGCAACCATGAGTTATTTTAGGGTTCTGTAAGATCCTACAGAGGTATCCCACACCCGTCACTGGGGCTTTCGCTTTGTGGCCTGTTTGTTCCAGGCTGGCACCGTCTACCCATACGGGCATCTGTCTTTTAACTCTCTTATGCTCTACAGCTGGGATACCAGATAGTGTTTCTGAAGAGTCTCCTTGTGCCCCCCTTTGTTTTGATTAACCTTTTGGAAGTGAGAAATCAGATGGAGTTATTTGATAATTATCCAATTACTATTCCCTCATCCCTAGCAAAGTGCCCATACCTCCAAACTGAGGGAAGGAATGTAGAACGGGGAGATACATTATCTCGCTCTGGAAGCAAGGCGGCCATATGCGTGTGTTTGTGGAGAGCCTGCTTCGCTGAGCAGTCTCAACCGCACATCATTTCCTGGATCCCGTTGGTTCCCCTGGGAAACCCTTGCGGGTCGCTGTTTAAACGAGGAGAAAATTGGCTATAAATCAACTTAATTTTCAAAGATATTAATCCAAGGAGAACCTGATTTTCCGTGAGGCAGTGGCTCCATTAAGAAGAACCAACTGCTTAAGAGAAAAGAAATAAATGAGTCTCTTAAACCAGAGTCATGGAAACGTGTTCAATTACAGTAATAAAGATTTGGGAATGTTTTCCTCAAACCCACTTCTTTTCCATTTATTTCCCCAGTTTGGCACAGCAAGGAAATATTTTGGTGGGAGAAAGGGCAGGGGTGGAAGTTTCCACAGGCTTCTAAGAACCCAAAGGACCTAGGATCTGTGTCTTCCCGCACCACGAGGAGATGCAGGCTGTGGGGAACAGGGAACACAGGAAAGTAGTTTTGGTCAGAAGAGATGGAATTAAATGCAGGTTAAACTAAAACTGAGTCTACATTTTCAAGATCCGAAGACTTGAAAAATAGACACGCTCATTTGAGTCAAAGGGACCTTAATAGTGAAAGATTGAAGTGACCCAAGGGAGTTGTGACCCAGAGATTGTGTCACAGAGACATTTTTACCCCTAGCCTGAGTGCTCCTCAGGTGAATTAGTGATTTTTCTCATTCCTGGTGCCTAATGCCTGGGAGAAAGCTGCTTGGGGAAGGAAAAAAGAAAGGAAGGAGGGAAGGAAGGAAGGAAGGAAGGGAGGGAAAGAGGAAGGGAGAGATAGAGGGAGGATTGGAGAAAAGAAGGAAGGGATGGATGGATGGATGGAAGAAGAAAGGGAGGAAGAAAGGAAGGGAGGGGGAGAAAGGAAGGAAGAGAGAGAGCGAGAAAGGAAGAAATGGAGGGATGGATGGATGGAGGGAGGGAGGAAAAAAGGAAGGGAGGGAGAGAGGGAGAAAGGAAGGAAGGGATGGAGAAAAGAAGGGAGGGAGGGTTTATTTTGGCTCAGAGGTGGAGTACAGTCCATCACATCTGGAAGACCACAGCGGCAGAAGCAGGAGACAGCAGGTCCCAGTGTCCACAGTCAGAAAGCAGGGAGAGATGGATGCAGTTGCTCAACACCCTTCCTTCTTTTTATTCAGTCAGTGTAGACAGAGGCTGCTCGTTTGTTCCTGGCTGCTGAGACTAGAAACAATCACACAGACACTGTATTAATTAAATCACTACTTGGTCTATTAGCTCAGGCTTCTTATTAACTAACTCTTACATCTTAAATTAACTCACTCCTATTATTTTATATCTTACCAAGAGGCTCATGGCCTACCAGTAAGGTTCCTGGGCATCTGTCTCCTTCGGCAGCTACATGGTGTCTTTCTGACTCCGCCTTCTTTTCTCCTCTATCTCTGCTTGGAATTCCCCACCTTGTTCTATTCTGTGCTGACCTAGGCCCAAAGCAACTTCTTTATTAGTCAATGGTAATAAAAACATATTCACAGCATAAGAGGGATATCCCATATCAAGTCAAGGAATGAGACTGTGGAATGGTGTTGTCTATATTGGAGTGGGTATATCCACCTCAGTTAACCAGATCTGGAAACCCCTTCTGGCCATGGCCAGAGACTGGTCTCCTAGGTAACTCTAGATCCATTAAATGGACAGAATCCACCATCTATCTCTGTCTTGAAGTCTGTGGACCTGGCAGGCCTCCTCAGCACTCCTTTCTACAGGAGGCCATTTCTCAGACAGTACCAGTTCTCTTGTGGTGGCCAATGGTCAACTTGACACAACCTCCCATCCACCTTGAAGAATTACAATTGTGTTGGCCTGTGGCATCCCGGTGAGGGGTTGCATGGATTAAGTTAATCGAAGCAAAGCCGCCTATTGTAAGTGGCACCAGGCACAAGGCAAAGGTTCCTAAACTGTAGGAGCATGGAGAACCCCAGCACAAGGAAGCTAGAGAGCATAGCTATGTTTATTGTCTCTGCTCTTGACTATGGATGTGGTGTCATGAGCTGATGTTCAGCTCAACATTGCTCAGTGATGGACAGAAACCTGGAACTGTAAAGCTGAAATAGACCCACTTTGGCCCCTAATGCCATTGCCCAGGGTATTCTGTCACAGCAGCAGAAATGGGACCAGAACATCATTGTACACCGTGTCCCATGACGTGAGAATCCACGTTCCTGTGTCTCTGCAGAAATGGGACCAGAACATCATTGTACACCGTGTCCCATGACATGTGAATTCACATTCCTGTGTCTCTCAAGTGCTTCTTCTTAAACAGGGTTCCTCAGTACCTGAGCTGATCCAAAAATTTAGAACTGGATCTTCTCAGTGCAAGGTACTGGTGTGGGGGCAGGTAGCCTCATGTTGCTCTTGTTGGAGAGACCTTGGAGCCGGGGGGGGGGGATGAGATTCTGTGTCACACCAACCAGTCTGAGTTTGTCCTAGTTACCATTACTACTGCCACCACAAAACACCATGGTCCAAGCAACTTGGGGAGAAGAGGGTTTATTTCAACTTATACTTCCAGGTCACAGTTCATCACTGAAGAAAATTAAGACAGGAAGTCAAGCAGGGCAGGAATCTGGGGGCAGAAGCTGATGCAGAGGCCATGGAGGGGTGCTGCTTACTGGCTTGCTCTACCTGCTTTATTATAGAACCCAGGACCACCGTCCCAGGGATGGCGCCATCCACAATGGGGGCTGGGCACTCCTCCATTGATTATTAATTAATAAATGCCTTACGACTGAATCTTATAGAGGAAGTTTGTCAGTTGAGGCTCCCTTCTTGTTAACGACTGTAGCTTACATCCAGTTGACACAGAACTAGCCAGGATGACTGACCTCTTGCCAGCTTCACACACAGACATATCAGCTTTTAGTGAGAATCTTCCCTTTCTCATTTATCCCCAAGATAAAACATTGGTATTAATATCACAATGTAAACCATACATAACTTTAAACGTCCCACAGTCCTTACGAATTCAAACACTTTAAAACTTCATCCTCTTTAAAATACCCAATTTCTTTAAAAAACAAAAAAATTCAAAGTTTTTCAGCTGTGATTCCTATAAAAACCAAAATTAAGTCAAATAATTTCTTCAAGAGAGAAGAACCAGGTCACAGTCACCCAAGTTCTGTCGGTGTAAATATCTCAGGGTCCAGTTGTCTGGGGTCCACTCCTGGCCTTCTGGACTCCTTCCACGGACTTGGATCACTTCTCCAGGTCTGCCATCTGCAGCATGTATATAGCTTGTCTTTTAGGCTCTGGCTGGGTGACTCTTACACACTACCAAATCTAGCCGTCAGCACAAGGTACGACCTTGGCCATATCTGGGATATGGCTTCTGGATGCTGGCTCTCAGGAAACACTTTCTAGAAGGTTTCACCTCAGCAATGCTGGTCTCTTCTTAACCATCACTGACTTCTCAGTTTTATCCGACCAGCATCGAATAACAAAGCCAAGGCTTTACTTTAGTGGGTCTGGGGTCTCACTAATGGCAGGTAATTCCTCAGCCCCAGTTAACCAGAACTATAGATTCTGCACACTGAAATCTCAGTAGAGTCTCTGTTCTGAGTGACAGGGGTGCCTCTGACCTCAGAGCCTGAACCTCGGGCAGCATGACCTGGACTGCCTGCTCAGAGAAGCGCTGCCAGCCCCATAAAGGTGTCTTGCTCCCGGCAGTGGGAATGAGGCTACAGAGGGAAAGGCTTTCTGGAAGGCTTCTCACTGCCTGCTCTTACAACCCTCCCTTTGGGATGAGCATGGCGTTTGCTTCCAGATCAATACAGGCTTCTCTGGTGATGCAAATCTTAAGAATAGGTTAGGGATGGCGCCATTGATTTCTAAGTGAGAAGAATAAAACAACCTCGGAACACAGCCTCCCGCCACTCCAGACGCCAAGGCTTTCTCTGTGGTGTGTGTGCACAGAGGGCAGGGCAAACCAAAGTAGAAGCCTGAAGGGCCTCTGTGGGTGGAAGCCCTAAGTGCCCCTCCCAGATCCCAGCGCCAGGCTGCCTGACTCAGCCGTGTGTGGTGCAGGCTCCTGCCAGTCCTGGAAGAAGGAAAGGACCCCAGCGCCAGGTTGTCCGACTCAGCTGTGCTGGGTGCAGGCTCCTGACAGTCCTAGTAAAGGGAAAGGACCCCAGCACCAGACTGCCGACTCCGCCGTGTGTGGTGCAGGCTCCTGACAGTCCTGGAAGAAGGAAAGGACCCCAACACCAGGTTGTCCCACTCAGCCGTGTCAGGTGCAGGCCCCTGCCAGTTCTGGTAAAAGGAAGGACCCCAGCGCCAGGTTGTCTGACTCAGCGGTATGTGGTGCAGGCTCCTGTCAGTCCTGGAAGAAGGAAATGGATCATTTAGTGTCTGAGAGGACAAATGTCATGGCTTATGAATTTTGACCCCAGATTTCTGGGACATAGTTCTTGACAGAAATACTGTGTCAGAGCAAGGTTGAGCGACTCAGCATTAAGCCTTGGTGGAGGGATTCCCAACGAGTAGCTTCCAGCCAAGGGGGCATTGTTCAGCTGATTTTGCTAGGACTCATCCTTCGGGTTGGGACACACTGTCTGAGTGACTTGGGTATGAAGGACAAGCAGATGGGGGGTGAGAATAGGTAGTCACCAGGGTCCCTCCCTGCTGTTGAACTCAGCGGAACTGTGCTAGAACTGAGGCATGTCTCTCCATTTCTCTCACCCATGCATTCCTGTGCTTTTCCATGTGTTTGGGAACAAATGAAACCGGATTAACAGTCTCTTCTTCATCTGCCACCAGATCAGGCGACTGGCAGACGCTGAGCACACATGTTGACTCAATTTCTTGCTCTTTGGGAAGACACTTGTGTGGGCTTGACTTGGACAAGATGTCTCTCTACACTAGTGACTTTCTCATGGCTCTGAGAGAGTCACTGGCAGAAGCAACTGAGTGGAGGAAGGGTTTGCTTGGCTCATGGTTCGGAGGATTACAGTCCGTCATGGTGGGGAAAGTGAGGGCAGCACGCTGAGAGAGTGGAAGCTAGTCATCAAGCAGGAAGAGTTCAGGAAAGAGTGTGGATTCTTCTGCTGGGTCAGCAGCAACTGACATGGGCTGTTTGGTCATGCTTCCAAATGAGAGACACGGCTGCTCTCTTCCAGAGTGTGTCTGAGAAGCGGAGTCACCTGGCTTTGAGGAGTGGCACTTAGGTAAGGTACCCACACCTCAGTGGAAGACCCCACCTCCATACACATGTGGGCAGCAGCCCTGGTTGGACTCAGCAATTATTAAAAGATAAGAAGGGAGTGAGGTTGGGAGAGATATGTGCTGGAGGGCCAGGAGGAGCTGGGAATGCTGGGGGGTGGGACGATCAAGATACACTGAACACACGTGTGGCATTCTCAAACAATGCATGTAAGACAGTATTTAAAAATATTGCTCTAGTGGTTTCTTACTGCATTCTTGTAGCGGCGTAAACGAACGCAGACAGATTGTAAAAATATATATACAGCTTTAATGGAGAAATAGACTTACAGAACCACCATTCCCGCAGAGACCAGGAAAGCAGAAGCAGTGGCTGGGAGCACGCTTGCCAAATTTAGAGGCAAACATTAGCCCGAGGCGAACACGCCCCCTAAGGGGCCGGACTTATCCCTACACATTCTGATATTTTCCCTCCGGCCTTCAGAGGCTATTTGACTATTGCCCATATATGTGCACGTGTTGTTTATACAAAAGGTATCCCTAAGTGTGCTTGAACTCAAACTACTCTTTCTGTCAGAGTCCCATTCCCAGGAGCCCAGGGGCACTGGAGTCCCTGCCAGTTGTAGCTCTATAGCCTATCAACAGTGGTGGAACACTCCCTGCCTTGATGGGGAGGTGAGTGCTCCCTGATGACGAACCAGCTCAGGGATACCCAGGAGATCTTGATTTGAATGCCTGGAGTGGATGGGAAAGACTGTGAGTGAGGGCGCAGAGGGAAGAAAGAAGCCTGGATTTGTTACCTACTTGGTAGGCTTCTGTCAGACAGATTCTGATGTCCCAGCTTTCCCAGTGGAAAAATTTCGGCAAAGAGGCCGTTGGTGAGCTCCTCTGACTCCATCCACAGAGGACCTACATTCTTGGAGGTGGACATTCCCCAGAGAGTTGTAAAATGAGCCTGCCACGCTCCACTCACTGTGGGAGGGAGGGGACACTGCGGCTTTACCCTTGCCAGTGGAGTGCAGCCATGGACCTCAGCCTCCAGGTGCTGATGAGAGTGCCCTCCCTTCCCCAGCCTCCTGGTGTTGAGGAGAGTGCCCCCCCCTTCCCAGCCCCCTCACACTGTGTCTGGATAGTCTACAACTTAAAACCATAGCAGTGCAGCTTCTGCTACTGGATTTCATCCTGATCAAGGGTCAGAGCACTTTAGCTGTGAAGGACCATATGGGAAATGTTTTCAAGTCTGAAGACCAGTGGTCTATATGGTTCAGTTCTGGAGAGAGCAGCTCAGCTTAGATGTAAACAAACATCTGTGGATACCAACAGAACTTTATTCATGAGAACGGGGGTGAATATTTATTTTTGGAGGCCGTAGGTTGCTCGATCCCACTTTAGGGCTCACACGTGCTTTGCCACTGAGCTGTACCCCCAGAACTATGGCTTCTCTCCATTTTGAGGCAGAGTCTCTCTTCGTTGCTCAGTCTTGTGTTGAGTTCTCTCTGTAGCTCAGGGTAGCTTCCAAACTCCTTATCCTTATGCGTCAGCCTCCTGAGCCACCGAAATCACAGGCATGGCTTTAGGTGGGACACTGAGAATGCAGGCACGGGTGGCAAAGAAGAGTGGCCAAGATGAAGACAGACACTAGGTCCCAGCCGTGTGGGGACTCAGCCCACAGAAGTTCCTGTCTCCTGTCGTGTGAACACAGCATGGCTGGGGTGCAGAAGCTCTCTGGGAGTTCCTGAACTTCCCACCCGAGGCCTCCTTCCTGCTGTTTGAAGATTCTGACATTATCTCTCCTTCCTTGAGCTTGCATTAGGGTCAGGGATCCTGTACTGGCTAGTTTTATGCCAACTTGACACAAACTAGAATCATCTGAATGGAGGGAACTTCAATTGAGACAATGCCTCCATAGGATCCCGCTGTAAGGCATTTTCTTAATTAGTGGTTGATGGGGGAGGGCCCAGTCCACTGTGGGTAGAGACATTCCTGATTCCTGGGTTGTATAAAAAAGCAGGTTGAGCAAGCCAGGATGAGCAAGCCAGAATGAGCAAGCCAGTAAGCAGCTCCCCTCCATGGCCTCAGCATCAGCTCCTGCCTCTAGGTTCCTGTCCTGTTTAAGTTCCTGTCCTGACTTCCTTCAGTGCTAAACAGTGATGTGGAAGTGTAAGCCACATAAACTGTTTCCTCCCCTAATTGCTTTTTGTCGTGGTGTTTTATCACAGCAATAGAAACCCTAACTAAGGCAAGTTGGTACCAGGATAGTGGGGTGTTGCTATGATAGACCTGACCGTGTTTTGGGGACGATTGTGGAAAGACTTTGGGACTTTGGCCTTGAAAAGTCATTAAGTGTTTTGAGAACTCAGCGGGCTGCTCTGTAGGATCTTGGAAGACAAGAATGTTGAGAGCAATGCAGGCTATGGCGGCCTGGCTTGTGGAGTCTCAGAGGGCAGCAAAGACTCCATCAGACCTGTGGTGTGATGAATCTGTGGGTTTGGTCAGCTGGAGCTGAGAAGCTGACAGGGATCATTGAAGTGAAATCCTCAGAGGAGTGTTTCCCGAGAAAACACAAAAGCTATGTCCTAGAGGTGGCCAAGGCTGCACAGTAAGCTAGCAGCTGAACTTGGTAAGCATCACCCAGGTGGTGCTGGTTTTGAAGGCGTGGAGGGGCCTTGGAGAGCAGCTTGGCCCTGTGAGAGGCCAGGAGAAGTCATTGTGTAAGGCACAGCCAGATTTCCATTGGAAGCCCCAGGATTAAAGGGAGCTTGGAGAAAAGTTGAGACTTGGCACTATGAAGACAGCCCAGGAGAGGCTATTAAAGAAAGTGCAGCCCAGTTGCAGAAAAAGATCCCAACATTTTGGAGATGCCAGTGCCACGAGATGATTACCAAGAACAGCAGCAGCCGTGGGGTGGAGCCTGCCCGAGAAAACAAGCGGTGCATGTGGCATATGGTTGTCATGCCCGCCTCGACCAGCAAGGAAGATGCAACACCGGAGCTCTTCTCGCAGGCAGTTTTATTCAGGACTTTTTTACAGCAAGCAATCTCTCTCTCTCTCTCTCTCCCCGGGCAAACCTCTCCCAGCCCTTAAATAGGCATGGGCTACCAACCCCGGATTGCCACGTGGGCACTGCCCATAGGTCCACGCATATGCAAGCAGCTGACAATCATTTCGTGATAATAGCATGAGTCAGGCCTTAGCCATAATCGCCATCAGGTGCGGCTCCACGCAGCTCTCTATATATGGTAGAGCTGGAGAGTAACCCAAGCCCTCGGGAGGATCCCAGAAGACCATTAGTGAGTCTCAGATAATTAGGTGTTCAGTTATTCGCACTTTTAGAGCTTGGTTTTGCTTTGTTCAGATTGTGAGTGTACCCTGGTTCAGTTGAAAGACTGAATTTTAAAAGAGATTTCTCTTTTTTTTATGTTTTAAAAGAGATTTTGGATTTTTTAAAGGAGATTCAATTTTGAAGTGATCAAATTTGTAAAGCCTGCTTGCAAATCTTCAAGTCTGTAAAATGTTTTATGTCATGATGTAGAAGTTAATGTGTGATCTTGGAGATGAGCAATAAAGGAAAGATTGTGGCTTATTAGTGATGTTTGTGCATCAAGTTGACAAGGAGTCAATTGTTCTGGCTAGTTTTATGCCAACTTGACATAAACTGAGAAAATGCTTCCATAAGTTCTAGCTGTAGGGCATTTTCTTACTTAGTGATTGATGGGGAAGGGTGGGGTGTAGTAATATGGGGCGGCAGGGCTGCGTCCCCAGCACCCCGGCTGCCTGCTCGGCTAGCTTATGCCCTGAAATAATTACACACAAACTGTATTCATTTAATCACTGCTTGGCCCTTCTGCCCTAGCCCTTACTGGCTAATCCTGTTATCCCGATCAACCCATCTCTAATAATCTGTGAGAGCCGGTCTTACCGGGAAGATTCTAGCCTAGTCCATCCTGGGTCGGAGCTTCATAGCCTGCATCTGCCCAGGAGCCAGGAGCATGGCGTCTCTCTCAGGCGTCTGCTCCCCAGAGAGCTGTGGAGTCTCTGAGCTCACTTCCTCTTCCTCCCAGCGTCCTGTTCTGCCTACTCCTCCCACCTATCCTCTAACCAATAAAATGGGCCAGGGCAGTGCCTTTATTAGCCAATGACCTTCCTCCATCATTTCCCCTTTTTCGGTTTAAACAAAAAAAAGGCTTTAACATAGCAAAATTACATATAACAAAACAGTTATCAAGTAAAAGTTACAATAATCTTTATCATAACTAAGGAAAACTATAACTAACTATTCTTAACTCCATCAAAGACTCCAGAAAGATACAATATGACCTAAGCAAACAAGAAAAAAGCAACTTTTAAACTCTAGAAATGACAGAGACATCTCGCTGCCTAGACAGTCACTCAAAGTTCCTCTGTACCATTGGGGCATTCATCTTCAGCCTTCAGGCCCATGGTATCCAGCAGACATTTCCATAAAGCAGGAAAATTCAAAGTCAGTTCAGTCACTATCTGTTGTGTCCTGCAGAATGTCTTGCAGACTCTTTCATGAATCAGGAACCCCGAAAGATCATCTCACCTTAGGCAAGTTCAGTAGTCCTCTCTCTGTGGGTTCTCTGTGTCCAGTGTATGCAATAGTCCAGGCAAGAGCAGTTTCTTGCCCAAATGGCTATCAAACGCCATAACGAGCCTCTTCGATGCCCATCTTCCTCTTGAAGTAGATTGGTGCTGCCAGGAGCAGAGTGTCTCATTGTCATGAAAAGTCCTCAGTTATTAAAACATTAAATGTCCTATTCTGTAATCTTTGAAAGACATGAAGAATGTCTATCTAAAATATATCTCTATATATCTAGAAAATCTAACTAACATGACTACAAGCTTTACTATTATCGATGATTATCCATTAACAACCTATATTTCTTAATTATACAGTACATATTTAAATGAACTACACAATCACAATACCTTAATCAAAATCAGAAACACTTATACATATAACAAAATTGACCGTAAATCTCTATCAATAAAGCAAAATCTATACTAATGCAAATTATTCATACCTATATCATATCCCCCTTTAAATGTAAAAGAACGTTTATAAACGATATTTGGGAACATGGGCACAGTTTTTTCTCTCCAAACTGCTTCCTGCTGAATGGGGGTGTCGTTAATTAGGTCTTTCATGGTATAACCTGTGTGCTAGTTTCTTCTCAGTTGGCAGTTGAGCGAAGCAATTTTCTGAAGGTGTTCACACCAACCCTTCAGGAGGGCGTGGTCCATCATACCAAATCGGAGTAGAAGAAATGAACAGCGTCTCATCCTCTGTGAAAACAAAATAAGAAACTCCTTTCCAAAGTATCATATCCTTAGATCCAAATTGAAAATATCTATGTTGGATTAGTTCAGCAGTATTTATAAATAAATATCTTTTAGTAGCTGTTGCTCCTTCCTCAGCATTCAAACAATTCAAAGAGAGCATAATAGCATACAGTATCAAGATTCTCTGTGTATTTTCCATCTTTGTTCGTTTTATTTTAACCTCTATTTTGTTTATTTTTACTTTTAACTTTTTGCTTTTTGAGATAGGTTCTCTGTATCTTTGACCTGAAGTAACTCTGTAAACCAGGCTGTCTTTGAACTCTCAGAGATCCGCCTGTCTCTGCCTCCCAGGCATTCAGGATTAAAGGTGTATGCTACTACACCTTGAACTCACAGAGATCTGTTTGTGTCTGCCTTCTAGGCACTGGGATTATAGGCGTGTGCTACCACACACAACAACTCTCTTCCTTTTTTTATGTTTTTTACTTTAAGAACTTTAACTTTTAGTCTGTATATATTTTTAACACACAGTAAACCATTTAGAAATTTTCTTTGTCTTTGATTCTCTCTTTACTGTATATCTCTCTTTTTCTGGCCACACGAGTCTTTAATTTACCAAGCAATATGGGTAGGATTAAAGGCGTGGCTTTGTCGGCTGGATCCAGCCCATTCCTTAGCTTTCCAGCCTCATGGCTGAGGTACTGGCTGTAGCCAGCAAGCGAGCTTCAGCAGCCTGTGTTTGCAAACCGCACAAACCGCCTGCGTAAGAGTCAGAGTTTGTCCTGGCAGGACAGCCCAGAAAGCCGGCATTTTTAAACGGCGCTGCTTTTTTCCTGCTATGGCTGAAAACCGAAAAGCATGCGTTCAGCTTTTTGCCAACACCATTTAAGTGTTTCGTGGCAGGACCTCTTAATGAGCTGCAGACTTTGCAGCTAAAGCTGAGTCGGGAAGCCTCTCTTAGATGAGGTGCTTGCTTGCCTCTGGCAAGCAGAGTAGACCCGAGAACACAGCGAGTCTAGTTGCCATCAAACAAATCGTAGCACTTTACTCCAAATGCTCTATTCAAAAGCTCTGTCTCCCGCAGGAGCCAGACAGAGATCACAATGGCGGCACAGCCCCAGGAAGTCGCGCTTTAAAATGACACAGCCTTTTTTCTGCTACTGTTGCTGAATCAGGAAATCTCTCTACAGCACGCCACCAACAAACAGCAAAAATCTGTGTTAAACTCTCTTTCCCTTATTTTTAAGCCTTCTCAGGTTTTTTAAGTGGGTTTAGTTGTTCACACGTCTGGGCGCCAAATGTAGTAATATGGGGCGGCAGGGCTGCGTCCCCAGCACCCCGGCTGCCTGCTCGGCTAGCTTATGCCCTGAAATAATTACACACAAACTGTATTCATTTAATCACTGCTTGGCCCTTCTGCCCTAGCCCTTACTGGCTAATCCTGTTATCCCGATCAACCCATCTCTAATAATCTGTGAGAACCGGTCTTACCGGGAAGATTCTAGCCTAGTCCATCCTGGGTCGGAGCTTCATAGCGTGTGTCTGCCCAGGAGCCAGGAGCATGGCGTCTCTCTCAGGCGTCTGCTCCCCAGAGAGCTGTGGAGTCTCTGAGCTCACTTCCTCTTCCTCCCAGCGCCCTGTTCTGCCTACTCCTCCCACCTATCCTCTAACCAATAAAATGGGCCAGGGCAGTGCCTTTATTAGCCAATGACCTTCCTCCATCAGTGGGTGGTGACATCCCTGGGCTGGTGGTCTTGGATTCTGAAAGATAGCAGGCTGAGCAAGCCATGGTGAACAAGCCAGCAAGCAGCATTTCTCTATGGCTTCTGCCTCAGTTCCTGCCTCCGGGTTCCTGCCCTGCTTGAGCTCCTGCCCTCACTGCTTTTGATGATGAACTGTTACATGGACCTGTGATTAAAATAAGCATTTTCCTCTCTGTTACAGAATATTTAACAAAGATGTGCTACATTTGTTTGTCTAAAGATGTATTGTTTTTATCTTGCCTGCCTAAGGCACCTGATTGGTCTAATAAAAAGCTGAACAGCCAATAGCAAAGGGGGCCAGGAAAAGTAAGTGGGAGGAGGAATTTAGATTTGAGGAAAGAAAGAAAGAAAAAGAGACGCCAGAGAGATGCCAGGGCCATCTAGACAGACATGGAGGAAGCAGGTAAGTAGGACAAACAGAGTGAAAGAAAGGTAAAAAGCCCTGAGGCAAAGTGTGGACAAATAGAAACAGGTTAAATTAATTTAAAAGAGCTAGAGGGACAAGCCTAAGCTAAGGCTGAGCATTCATAATTAATAAGTCTCCATATCTTTATTTGAGAGCTGATTGGTGACCCAAAGAAAAATCTAACCACAAATGTAGGGTTCAGGTTTCTACATAGGGCCTGAGAGCTGGGAAAACAAAACAAGACAAAGCAAAACACCAGATATGGCTCCTTTAAGAGGCACTGCTATACTACAGAGCCCTTGAGCAGCTGGAAGGCTAAGTAGAAACAGCAAACTAAGTAATAACATCTGCCGCAGTGTGGGCACCAACTTCCTAGAGCTGGGGTGGTCAGTTGAATGCAGCTCCCAGTTAAATGCAGCTCTTGGCCAGGCCTGGGGACTTAAGGCTGCCCTCGTGGACCTGAGGAGGAGGCAGAGCCAACTGCCAGAGCCTCACAGTGGAGGACCGAGCTGCTACTTAGCAGTTGAAGGTTTGGTTCACGTGGTCAGAGAATGCTACAGGTGCGCAGTAAAACAGGTCCAGACCAGAACCACCTTTAAACAGGTTATAGTGTTCACAGATGCCTAACAAAGAAAAAAAATGGGTGTAGGCAGTCAAAGGAAAAAATAGTTTTAAAGTAAAGTATTTAAAGAAAGAGTGACGTAATATAAAAAGAATAAGCCACATAAAGACAGGAAACACACAGGGAGTCTGGATCCTGTATGGTGCTTTGTTGACTGAATTTTTTGAAGGCTGATGAGCAAACAGCAGCTGCCGAGAGACCTAGGGTCATAATAAGAACTGCCGGATTAAACCAGCCAAGATGCTTTAGGGATGTCTTAACTTTAAAATGGAATTCAGACTAGGGGAGAGGTTATGCTTTTGTTTCCATGGGAAATGAAAGGCTGTGGACTTTGTTAAAGTTAACAGAGACAAGATTTGATTGGGGAGACCCCCTGAAAATCTTGGCTACAGACATAAAGAAATAAACCTAGAGAAGCTACAAGACAGAAGACATATATGCTGATCCCTTGACAGGGGAGCAGCTCCAAGACCGGATGAGATGAGATAGATCTTGTTGACTTTTCAGAGCAAAGGGACCAGGCACCAATGAAACTGGGAGGCCCAGGTGAGCCAGCCTTTCAGGGCACCTCTGTTGCAGTTTCCTCAGAGTTCTGTGTTCAGAACAACTTCAAGGCTGTGGGCTGCAAGGGTCCAGTGTGACAGTCTCTTCTGGCCAGGACTTCAAACAAGCCTTGAACATTCCTATTACATGGAAATTGGACAACAAATATCATAAGTTGTTTTTTTAGGACTTGACCATGATCTCAATTTTCTCAGAGTTTCCTGGGAATCCTGTCACCTCCAGACAGCAGGAAGCAATCTAGAGAATACAGCATCCACATCTCAAAAAGGTGACGTGGGTGATTTTTGGTGGGTTACTGATGTTTGTCTTCATTCATTGGGGATATAGGAATAAAGGATAAAAAGATAACTAACTATTCATCTCAAATATTTAACACTGGTATAGAATTTTGTATATTAATACAAATTAAAGCTTAATTTTTGTTATACTGTATATTTGTTTCTACTCTGGTTTAAAGTGTTATACCTATTAAGCTCATTTAAAAATGTAATATTAAGTTCTAGTCCTTGACAGCTATTCTTACAAATTGTTTAGGATAACTAAGAAATACAGACTAACAATCAAACATATAGTGATGTTAAGTATGTTTTCAAGGGTAAACAGACATATTTTAGATAGATAGGTGATCTTCAAATGTTTTGGAGACCTACAGAATATTGCATTTAAGATGTTTAATAACCTAAAGCTTTTCATGACAGTGAGATATGCCTGTTCCTGGCAGGAAGGATGATGGGTATTGAAGAACCTCCATATGGAGTTTGCTTTCATTGTGGAAAAGCTAGTCATTTGGGCAAGAAACTGCCCTTCCCTCAACTGCTATGACACAGGCTGTCACACACAGGCCCTCACACACAGGCCGTCACACACAGGCCCTCACACGCAGGCCCTCACACACAGGCCCTCACACACAGGCCGTCACACACAGGCCCTCACACACAGGCCCTCACACACAGGCCCTCACACACAGGCCCTCACACACAGGCCGTCACACACAGGCCCTCACACACAGGCCCTCACACACAGGCCCTCACACACAGGCCCTCACACACAGAATGTCACACGCAGGCCCTCACACGCAGGCCCTCACACGCAGGCCCTCACACACAGGCCGTCACACACAGGCCCTCACACACAGGCCATCACACACAGAATATCACACACAGGCCCTCACACACAGGCCCTCACACGCAGGCCATCACACGCAGGCCCTCACACACAGGCCGTCACACACAGGCCGTCACACACAGGCCCTCACACACAGGCCCTCACACACAGGCCCTCACACACAGAATGTCACACGCAGGCCCTCACACGCAGGCCCTCACACGCAGGCCCTCACACACAGGCCGTCACACACAGGCCCTCACACACAGGCCATCACACACAGAATATCACACACAGGCCCTCACACACAGGCCCTCACACGCAGGCCATCACACGCAGGCCCTCACACACAGGCCCTCACACACAGGCCCTCACTCACAGGCCGTCACTCACAGGCCCTCACACACAGGCCCTCACACACAGGCCCTCACACACAGGCCGTCACACGCAGGCCCTCACACACAGGCCCTCACACACAGGCCCTCACTCACAGGCCGTCACTCACAGGCCCTCACACACAGGCCCTCACACACAGGCCCTCACACACAGGCCCTCACACGCAGGCCCTCACACACAGGCCCTCACTCACAGGCCGTCACTCACAGGCCCTCACACACAGGCCCTCACACGCAGGCCCTCACACACAGGCCGTCACACACAGGCCGTCACACGCAGGCCCTCACACACAGGCCGTCACTCACAGGCCCTCACTCACAGGCCATCACACACAGAATGTCACACACAGGCCCTCACACACAGGCCCTCACACACAGGCTGTCACACACAGGTTGTAACACACAGGCTACTACACACAGACTTCTTGCTCTTTTTGTTTCACCCGATAGAAAAGGAGGATCATGCCGTAACATCTTAACTGCATTGGTTGGGGAGAGGGGACCTTAGCTTCCTACTCACCCGACAGGAGACCATTTTGTGAAATCCATGAACCAAATTCTGATTCCTGATGCAACTGTTTCTGGGGGGGCACTTGGGGTTACTTCTCAGAAACATCCAAAGGGTGTTTGGTTAGTTGGGTGGTTTGAATATCCACAGAAAAATGCAGAAGCATGCATCATGCTTCCAGGACAGAGCGGTGAGCCACATCCTATGCCAGCTGTCATTCTAGGCCAAAGTCAGTGCCATGGAGGCAGAGGGCATCTGGAGGGTCCATGCCAGCAGCTCCCCTGATAGCCTGGTGTGCCAGGAAGGTAGAGGAGCGGCATGGCCTTGAGGCTGAGAATGCTGCCGGAGATACAGCTAGAGTAAGGAATTTCAGTGTTGTCATGGAGCCTCTTTTATAAAGGGTTCCAGGCAGAAGGCAGACACATCTGACTCTTCCACAGGTTCCTGGCCTCATAGCCAAACTGGTGATCAGACTGACTGGCTCTGCCTTCATCTCCCTCAAGAGTGCTGGACTTCCAGTATTTGAAATTCCAGACCCTGTGCAGAGGGAACACTTCCATAACACCTGGAATTCCCCCTCCTAAGCAACCTCCTTTCTCCAGATAGCTGCCCTGCTTGGAGGACACATACCCATCGCTTCTTGTAAGCTTCTGAAGCATCTTCCTGGCCTTTTCCTGTGGTCCACTCCCTTCACACTGCTCACAGAGGCATCTCTCCAAACCAGTGACATAGCCTGACATTCTTTGGGACGACTCCTCGCTGGCACCCTTGCTGTTTCTAGAAGCCCTGTTGTTTTGTTTTCCTTCCAGAACCCAGTGGCCCTTCTCTACCTTTGTTCCAGAGATTAAACTTTCTAAGTCTCAGAAACCACACTTTGTTTTTAGTCTGGGCCTATCTATAGTGATATTTCATTTGCATTTTAATAAATAAAGCCTGCCTGAAGATCAGAGAGTAAAAGAGCCCACTGGTCAGCCTTACAGACCAGGCAGTGGTGACACACACTTTTAATCCCAGTAGCCACATTAGTTTACCATAGAAACCAGTCATAGTGGTGCATGCCTTTAATCCCAGCCCTAGAGAGGAATAGAAAATGGGAGGAGACAGCTCTCAGACACAGTCTCATTCTGAGATTCCTGGAGGCAGGATCACCATTTCAGACTGAGGTAGAGGAAAGAGCCAGTGACTGGTTGTTTTGTTTTTTTGACCTTCAGGTTGAACCCCAGTTTCTGCCTCTGGGTTTTTGTTAATCGCGCTGCACCTATCAAATTCAGTGCACCCCATCCTCTCCATCCACCAGGCACTGTCCCCAACACCTCTGTGCTGTGCTACGAAGCATGTGCTTCTCTTTGTCTAGTGCTTTCTCAGATTGTTCCAGTCATTCTTCTCTGCACAGCCCTCCATCCTATTCAATACTGCAGGCCAGAAATAAAATGAACACAACACAGGAGAAAACATGGGCGCTGGAGTTAGTGTGTGAATACCTGGGCTCCTTCACCTCATGTGAGACAATTTTGATGTGCACATTGGGGTCCTTACTTCCTTAGGAGGCTTATCTCCTTCCCGCATTCTCTGCTGACTGCCTTTCCTCCCTGGGAGTCTCCCTTCTCCACTATCCAGCTGAGCCCCCTGGGACTCACTCCCGAAGCAAAGGCTTGCGCTGGCGTCCCTGCCTTGGCTCTCTTTCTAGAGGAACCCGTCTGGACCCTGGTCAGGCTGTTGACATTCCCACTCCAAGTTTCCATGTTTCCTGTTTTCATTTCTGACACTGCGGCCCCAACAAGAAGCAACTCAGAGAGAAAGGGGCTTATTTCATCTCACAGCTCTGGTCAGACTCCATCGCTGATGGAAGTCAAGGCAGGGACTTCAGACAGTGAGTCATGTCACTTCCATGGCCCAAGAGTGAATGCACACAGGCTCACTTGCTTCCATTCGCTTGTCCTCCTCTTGAGTTCTTATGCAGTCCAGCAGCCTCTGCCTAGAGAATGCTGCTTCTTCAGAGGTCTGGGTCTTTCCACATCAGCAAACTTAAGACAACCTTCCAAAGGCCAACTAAATACAGAGGATCCCTCACCAAGACTTTTTTCTAGTTGATTCTAGGTTGTGTCAAGTTGAAAATTAAAGCTGACTACTCCATGGTGCTTGCACAAGCTGCGTGAGGGCTCTTTCTTGGACAGTCCGCCATATTGAAAACTGCATTGATCTAAGGCTTCTGCCTGGTGTGTGGCATGATCTTAATCACAGTGGGTGAAGGAAAGAGGCACAATGATCCATTTATTGTTTAGTAGCTGGAAAAGGAGGTCACTGTAGGTTTGCAGGCACTGACTGGTTTAGACACCCAAATACTCATGGCTTACTAACTCTGGGGGAAAGCTGAACAGCTGTGTGAGAGGCTCCACATCTTCTGTCTTCCTGACCATGTGATCTGTGAGGTTCCCATGGGTCCTCCGTGTAGCTGGTAGTGGTCGAAAGGTGGATGTTTGTCTCCAAATCACACTGGCATCTCCACTCTTCTCCTGCTCGGGATCCCCACAGCCTTAGCTGGATCACACAGACAAATGGGTCCTTGAGGCCTGCGTGTTGGCTGTGCTTAGACTGGAAATACCTTCACACTTGCAAGGCCAGCCACAAAAGAACTCCAGGTGGGTTCTTGCTCACTTGTTTCTGCTGCAGATTTCTATTGTGAGCACTTTTTAAAGAAAGAAAAAAACAACCAATGTTATTTATTGATCAAAATGCCGAGCACAACTTTCTCCATTTATTAAAAATTACTCCTATTACTATAGAAACGGCACCCAAACAAACACAAATTACCCACAATTTTCTATTGTCAAAGATCACTCTTGAGATTGGACATCGAAAGCGAATCCCCAGGGATACTGGGAAAATTGCATAATTATCTACAAAGCGTGTTAATGGCGAGAAAGAGAATGACTTTCACCACGTTTGCCACCCCTGACCTCAGCACAGTAGTTCCTGGTGTAGTGATTGCAGGCACTTTCCCACTGATGGGCAGAGGCAGCTGCTGTGAGAGCTGAGGGTGTTTCTGGCAGTTTCAAATAATTAATTCTCTGAAATGGGAAATAGTGACAGCCACTGAGTAGAGGGATGGGGAGACAAATTAAATGAGGAAGATGGCTTTTACCCTCTCCATTTAGCCCATTGGATGGACACCCCAGGACCAGAGATTGTCCTTTTTAACCTTGGGAATGTGGCTTGGGGACTGGGAATGACAGGCTCCACGACAGAAGGCTGTGTGGTTTGATGGAACCTGAAAAATTATAACCAATGAAGCAGCCACCTTTAGATAATGAATATAATTCCAGAGGAACCAGGCTCAGTGGACCAGAAGCAGGAAGGAATGTTTACTCACAACAAAGAAGTAAAATAGAGAGCCAGAATTTTCCTAATTACTAAGACCTCATTGAAAAACATCTTCCACTCCCAACTAGGCTTGCATGCTGAGGCAAATAATTTCCATTGTGAATTGGTCGATTCTAAAGTTCCAAAAGCAACAATTAAAGAACATTGTTCCACATTAATACTTACAAGGGGGATAACAATAATGACTGTTATTCAGATTTGACAGTGTGAAGCAAAGCTCTGTCATGTTTCCTGTCTGTTGTTCCATGTGTTTACTTGACAAGCAGGATCATTCCAGAGGGGAAAGAAATGACATCATTGGCTAAACAATGACTCTGGATTGATTTTATCAATACTGTCATGGTTAATTTTAATCGTCAACTTGACTGAGTCTGGGATGAAATAAGGGACACACTTCTAGGCTAGTCTGGGAAGATATTTCTTGGAATGATTAAGTACGGTGGAAGACACTCCGTGAACATGGTAGCACCTTCTGGTGGCCCAGATACAAAGAGATTGAGGGAAAAGCTATAGCTGTTGTCCATCTGCCTCACTTCCTCCTGGTGAGAGTTGAGCCTACTCTGTTGCTGCTGCCAACTTGAAAGCCAGCTTCTTTGGGCTTCCAGCGTGGAGTGAAGACCAGCAGCTCCCTGGAAATCCTTCAGGCATTCGAGAGCAGATTTGGAACTGCAGAGACACCCAGCCTCACGGTTCTTTTCTCTCCAGCATGCAAATGGACCTTGCTGGGCTATCCAGCCTGAATTGTGTAAGCCCATCTAGTATGTGTTCATTCTAATGATTCTGTTCCTCTAGAGAACCCTGATAATCCAAACACTGATCAGAAATCAGTTCTCCGCGAATGGAAAATTTTCTTTTCTATCATAAAGTGTTCTTATTGATGTCAAATGTAAATTTTGTATCCTTCTGAAACTCAGGGAATCTTTGATCAAGTTCACTTTAAAGAACTACGTGACTTAGAAAGTTTTTCATGAACTGGCTCCTTAGATTTCTCTTCTCACTCATTATCTGCTATCTGGTGCTGTGGCAGATGTTAGCTTCATAATGTAACGTCTTAGCGAGTTGATGTGGAGCAGGGCAGCAGCAACTCCTCCTTGGTTGGCATGGTGGCCTCATTGCTGAGGGGAACATCAAAGTAGACAGTCAAAATAATCTCAATCAACGTCATTCAAAATACTCAAGTTTTTGAAGTTTTACACAAGTATTTATACAAAGAAATATTTTTCTGGAGTCCTCTGGTTCATGCAAATGAGAGTAATCAAAGTTTCAACTACACAAGATTCATGGAGAAAATCATCTCTTGGGATGGCAAGGATATTGGAGAGAATGGGGAAGGGACGGAGAAGCTGGTCCAGCATTATTCTAAACTGATGTGCGGTCTTCCAGAACACACGCAGGGCCAACATGAAGATGACATGTGGTTCCTGTTTGGAAGTGAGAGCAAAAACAGGCATGACTCCTTCTTCCTCAAATGTGTGAACAGAAATTGTGAATTCTAGTTTTCTTGTCGTGAGAACTTGAATGTGTGGGAAAGGAACGCTGTAGAAGAGCATGAGGGACCCTTTTGGGGAGTGTGTTCCTCTGGTGTTGGTTGCACAGCTGCAGGTAACCACTGAATCAGGTATTTATTTATTTATTTATTTTGTTTTTTTTTCATTATTTTCTTCATTTTTATTGTTTGTTTTCATGGTTGTGAATATTCTAGACAAGTGTTCAACCATTGAGCTACAACTATGCTTTTAACTTGTGTTTCTTTTTCTGGTAACTTAAAATGATGTTATTTGTTTATTTATTTATTTATTAAAGATTTCTGCCTCCTCCCCACCACCGCCTCCCATTTCCGTCCCCCTTCCCCGATCAAGTCCCCCTCCCTCGTCAGTCCAAAGAGCAATCAGGGTTTCCTGCCCTGTGGGAAGTCCAAGGACCACCCACCTCCATCCAGGTCTAGTAAGGTGAGCATCCAAACTGCCTAGGCTCCCACAAAGCCAGTACGTGCAGTAGGATCAAAAACCCATTGCCATTGTTCTTGAGTTCTCAGTAGTCCTCATTGTCCACTATGTTCAGCAAGTCCGGTTTTATCCCATGCTTTTTCAGACCCGGGCCAGCTGGCCTTGGTGAGTTCCCGATAGAACATCCCCATTGTCTCAGTGTGTGGGAGCACCCCTTGCGGTCCTAAGTTCCTTGCTCATGCTCTCTCTCCTTCTGTTTCTGATTTGGACCTTGAGATTTCAGTCCGGTGCTCCAATGTGGGTCTCTGTCTCTGTCTCCTTTCATGGCCTGATGAAGGTTAATATTCAGGAGGATGCCTATATGTTTTTCTTTGAGTTCACCTTCTTATTTAGCTTCTCTAAATTATATCTCAATGTCCTTTATTTATGGCTCAATGTCCTTTATTTATGGCTAGAAACCAAATATGAGTGAGTACATCCCATGTTCCTCTTTTTGGGTCTGGCTTACCTCACTCAGGATAGTGTTTTCTATTTCCGTCCATTTGTATGCAAAATTCAAGAAGTCATTGTTTTTTACTGCTGAGTAGTACTCTAATATGTATATATTCCATACTTTCTTCATCCATTCTTCCATTGAAGGGCATCTCGGTTGTTTCCAGGTTCTGGCTATTACAAACAATGCTGCTATGAACATAGTTGAGCATATACTTTTGTTGTATGATAGGGCATCTCTTGGGTATATTCCCAAGAGTGGTATTGCTGGGTCCAGAGGTAGGTTGATCCCGATGAATCCGGTATTTAAATGAGTGCAAATTATTCCCCGCTAAAGCTGCTAAGAGGTAACATGCTGGCTCACAGCCTCCTGTGTCCTGGACCAGGAATGGTTACCTGCAATGGAGCAACAGCTCTGGGCCTAAAATCTTTGGAGTGGTCACCAGGCACACACCTGGCTCCAAGTTTCTTCCCTTCTTGTTGCTGTCTGCAGGCTCCCTGCCCCCAGCCCGGCAAAGCCCATATCCTCCTGAGGAGATGTCATGGTGTCTTAGTTACTTTTCCCACTGACAAATGCAACCTAATGGGAAAAGGGTTTATTTTGTCTCACCATTTGAGGGAACAGTCCATTGGTGGGAGATCCTAGTCACAGGTGCTGGAGGCAGCTGGTCACATTGTATCCACAGTCAGGAATCAAAAAGAGATGAGCTCTGATACTCAATCCGCTTTCTCCTTTTTATACAGTCTGGAACCCCAGTCAATGAGATAGAGCCAGGCACTTTTAGGATGGGTCTTCCCACTCCAATTAACCTAACCAAGATTATCCCCAATTAGCAGGGGCAGAGGTGGACCTAATCTAGACAATGCCTCCCAGGCATGCCCAGGGACTTGTTTCCTGGGGTGATTTCCATCAAGTTGGTAATTGATATTAACCAATGAATTAGAGATGCCTGAGTCTGAATATTTGATCTCAATTTTTATCTTTTCCCACCTGTTATTGTTTCACCCTTTGTTTCTGTCGTTTTTTAGTTTTCTTTTGTGTATGTGTATGCATGCATATACTCAATGTGTATAACTTGAAAAATAACCTCAGGTGGTGTTCTTCAGGAACTACCCATTATTATTTTTATCTAAATTTTTTTTCAATAATTAGGTTTTATTATTACTAATTGCTTAAGTAAAAAGGAATTTATTCTTCATATTAATGACAGTTTTTAAAGACAGGGTTTCTTGTTGGCCTGGAACTCCCCACACAGGCTCTGCAGGCATACACTGAGTGTCAGGGGTCTGCCTGATTCTTTCTTCCTGGCCCTGAGATTACAGAAGGCACACACCACCATGCCCAGATTATGGCGGCCTGGCTTGTGTCTGGTAGTTACACTCACGTTTGACTCTGTCTGACTCCCACTGTGTGCCCGGAGCCCTGGATAAGACAGATGGGTCCTTGTTCACCTAAGAACTCTTCCAAGTGAGATAGAGTGGGTTCAGGCCATGGTGAAGGATCTGGAGAAAGTGTGGACTGCCAGGGAGGTATTAGCCCTGAAAGGTGCTCTCTAAACATCCTTTATGGAGGCTACTTCTGAGGGTCACAGTCATGTGACTTGCTGCCACCTGCGACAGGGACAGGCAATGGTGTCTAGAGATGCTTTTCACTCCATGACTAGGGTCACTGCTATCGAATCTGGGCAGTCAGAGGCAGGGCTCCTGCTGAGCATCCTGCCCTATGGAGGACACCCTCTGGTCCACACGGTCAGGAGTGTCCAGGCTGAGGAACTGTGGTGGTGATTCTCCCAGGGCACTTGGTGCTCCGAGCGTTTGTGTCAAGCATAAAGTTGGCTCACATCTCTGTAGACAGACTGACAAATACATGGATATGGGAATGGGACAGAGACTTTTGAACAATCTGGATGTTCTTAGGTCCTTCCTGCACGGTTGGCTGTGTTATCAACACAGTTCCATTTCACCGGCTGAAGCCAGCCAACTCGTGATCAGACTGTGTGGCTAAAGATTATGCTGTCAGGAGAGAAGGAACAATTTCTTGAGAATTCCCTGTGGGCTCTGCACTGCATCGGGCTCTCTGGAAACAGAAATGCTTTACATAGTGTTGCCAGTGTTAAAGGACTCACATTTTGGTACGAGACCATCACGCATGAGTGAGCTAAGCAGAAGGTTCCTGTCTATTGGGTTGGTTTATCAACAGTTGAAAGAAAGGTTTCAGGCCCGTGGCTCAAGGAACAGGCACAACACACAATCGGCTTGGGCTTTGATTGTAGAATTCTCTTTTCTGTTCCTCACAAACTCGGAGGCTAATAGGATGTCAGAAGCCAGCTAGATCCCTCCATTCCTTCTCTGAAGAGGCTCATAGGCCAAGGCAGTGCTGGCCTCTAAATGTGTTGACACAGAGCCAGGCTTCGAGTACAGTGGGAGCTGATTTAAATAATAATAAAATACTAACTGAATGGGAAGATCCATTTGTGTTTTGGTTTTGGAGATGAAAGAAACCTGCTTTCCCTGTAATTGCTGTCAGATTTTAAGCAATTCTCTTTTCAAAATGTTCTTCTTAATGCAACCGTGACCGTCCTGAACATCGTTACCAAGCAACCTACGGCCTAGGGTGGTGGGGATTGAAGAGAGACCAGCATGGAGCCCGTTCATTCTGCACTCCACACCTCGCCAGCCTGTGGGCATTGGGTGCTGCCAGCTCTTCTGGCTGGTGGCTAGCTCGGGGCAATGAGACCCAGAGACTAAAATAAGTAAACAGACGCGTCAGTTCCCACTAAGCAGAGGGGTCAGGCTTCTCTAGGCCCTGGTCTGCCTCTGGGAAGTTTGGCTTTCACCTCTAGAAGAGCCCACTGTGGGGCACATGGTGGCCTTGGGACTGGACATAGCCGGAGCTCCAGTGTAAGGACTCCAAGTGGCCCCAGGGGTATGAGTGGCCCTGGAAGGTGCCTGTTGAGGGGTTCTCATCAGCATGCCCCCTCATTCTAATGTGGCATTATTCCAGATAAAGTCACAGGAGAGTTTGCCATGCTGTCCAGCACCCTGAAGCTTTTGCTTAAAGACTGATTTCTGCCACTTTTCGAGGTGGAAGTCCTGTCCTGATCACACACGCCATGCGTTTCGATCTCAGTCACCAGGTTCTCTCTTCTGGAACAGTCCTTCCGTCTGACTGTAGCCACTTGTTCATTGCCCTTCTTATTTTCGCCAGCTCCACATGCCGGAGTCAAAAACAAAAACCCACAGAGCATCAATTACCTTTTCAAAAGCCATGCACTGTGAAATGAGGTAAGCCAGGTCCCCAAGAACAAAACAGTGCAGCCACGAGTGTGCATGCATCAGGCTCCAGGTTTGCTCCCTCATTCCACAAAACAGCAACAGGAGCACTTGGAGGTGGGTGGGGGAAGTCTGGTCTGATCGGGGGTGGTGCAGGGGTGCAGAGCAAGGCTCTCGTGATTCACTATTGACGTTTATACACTCTATTCTGTGGAGGTATTGTTCACACTTTTTTTGTGTGTGTGTGTTAGAATTAACGCTGAGCCTCATACACACGTGGCCAGAGACGAATTCTATCACTGAGCCCCAGCTTCAGCTCCAGCCTGTCTCGGCCCTCTCTCATTTTTTTATTTTGAGACAGAATCTTGATAAGTTGCCCAGGTTGGACCTAAATTCACTCTTTAGCCCAGATAGGCCTTAAGATTCTTCTGTCTTCCCCGCCCCAGTTTCCTGGTCTGCACCTCCAGGAACCAAGTCATCTCTCCATTTCTGACAAAAATAAAGAATGAACGCCATTAGCAAACATGGAAAACCCTAATCTTTGGAGCCCCTGTGGTATCATGGGCTTGCTTCCCAGTCTTCTGGATGTGGCCTAGTCTTGCTTCTTTCCAAGGAATGGCAGGGCAGACCTGTACCAACAAGGGCTGTCCCGCTGCCCCGAGAAAGCCTGACAGCAGGCATTCAGCAGCTGTTTACCCGACTCTTACTTCTGCTGATCAAATTGCTTCAGTCCAAATGTTCCAGTGCCTTGGACAGATTAGGGCATACCGGAAGCCCCTCCATAGTTACAGCTGGGAGGCAAGGGGTATTGTTTATGTCACTGCCCACCCTGGAAGACGAGAGATGAAGAAATACCCAACCATTTGTATCTCTCTAAGCACTGCATTCTATAACAAGACAGACCCCACCAAGAACTTCCCGGGTAGCTCAAGCTCCATGGGCCCCATGGGAACGTCTTTCCTAGCAGGTACTGGCAAGCGGGGGCTGCTGAATTACTGCAATGTTATTATTTTTATCCCCAAAGAAACATAAAATCATGGCTTGTTGTTTCTCCACTCAGACCTTCAAATGGGGACGTGGCCTTTATCCGCATCTTTTCAGGGTTATACATATTTTCTTAGCACAAATTAGCATTAATTTATGTTATGAAAACATGCAGCCCTTTACATCCAGAGCCTTCCCACGTACTCCAGCAAAGCCTTTACATCCAGAGCCTTCCCACGTACTCCAGCAAAGCCTTTACATCCAGAACCTTCCCACGTACTACAGCAAAGCCTTTACAACCAGAACCTTCCCATGTACTCCAGCAAAGCCATGGTGTTTAGAACTAGTAACTCCCAGACATAATTCTAGGCTCCCGGGACACACAGAAAAACCTTCACTTGAGAGTCAAGCTGAGGAAATTGACATTAAATAAAACCACAATGATGCCCCCAGAAAGGCCCAGTAGGGTGTTAGCCTGGGGTACCAGCGAGACAGAGGCCCCCAGATATATTATTAGGAGAAGCTTCCCAAGGGATTGGGGCAAGAAAAACTTTAAGGATAGAGGAAGCACCAAGCATGCCGGGACAGCAACACAGAGGCATGTGTGTTGTGTGTCACGTAGCCGTGTGAGGGCCAGCTGCAGCCTAGGGAGCCAGCATGCCTCTGGGACTAGAAGGCAGGCCCAAGGCTTTGATTCAGTTCTGAGCACTGTGGGGACATTATCAGGGAGTGGCATGCTCAAACAAAGAACCAAATTTCTGAAGGATGTCACAAAGTGCCCCAACTGAGTTCATGGTGACTGTGGGTACAACCCCAATTTAGCCATAGCCTGCCTTGGGGCCAGTGGGTAGAGGAAGACCCTCCTCTGGGTGGGTGGAGTGAGGAAGGTCTGACTTCTCTGGATGGATGGGTTGGGGAAGGTCTTCCTCTGGGTGGTTTCCTACATAAAGTCTTTCTCTGAGTAGATGCTGTGGAAAGTCTTCCCCTGGGTGGGTGGGCTGTGGAAAGTCTTCCTTTGGGTGAGTGGGCTGTGGAAGGCCATTCCTTGGGTGGATAGGCTCAAGGAAATCTGTCCTCTGGGTTTGGTCCAAACCTCCAGGACTGAGCCCCAGCGCTGCATCTGTAGGCCAGTCAGGAGCAGGGGACTCCAGTGCCCTCCCCAGCTAGCAGGGATGTGGTTGGTACCCAGGCCTTGTTGATGTCTATCTATGTCTTTTGACAGGTAGTTGAGCCAGAATGGGGCAAAGAAAGAAATTTCTAAAATGTATAATCACAGCCGTCTTGACTCTGGGGTTCATGTCTGCAGAAGCTGGAGGGGATAAGCATTGTTCACCATGTCAGGTAACAGAAATAAATGGTGGGCATTGCCGTCCTGTGAGGGAGCCACTGTGCTGTGGTTGTCATTCCCAGTGTTCAAGGAATATTTTCCGCCTCTGATTGCTGTTTCTCGCCTGTGAAATGGGAGCAGGTAGCTCTCCCACTTCAGAAAGCATGTGCAATGTGAGAAAAATCATTTCTAATAAACCCCAGAGCCCCACGTGAGCATGTATGTAGTGGGATTCTGCTGTCTCTTTGTGTGGAGACAAATGGCCCTGACTCAGGTGGGTTCGCCAGACTTGGGGCATGAAATCCAGGTCATGGGAGCAGAAAGCCAGTGAGCTTGAGGCCAGTGCGAGCCATGGGTTATCAGTGGCCACAAAGCCCCACGGAGCAGGAGGCATCTCCCAGGCAGATCTCCTATACCCAGTCCTGCCTGTGTTTTGTTGGTGTCACACATCGGTGGTGTGTGACAGTTTCCCACTCACGGGTTTCTGTCGTTTGGTGACGTAGCTTGAATCTTGAACCTTCTAGAAGGGGGAAGCTGTCTAGTCTGGGGTCGTTTTTAAAGTCCCTGGTCCCTGGGTCAAGTGTTTCAGGATACTCCCATGACTAAGATGGCCTTGGATCCTGGCCTGTGGTCAAGAGTAGAGTCCTCAGGTTTTTAAGTGTTAGTGCATAAAGGATGAAGCCACTGGTTGCCACTCCTGGTCTATATGGTGCTCTGCTTCAACCCAGAGTCTATCCTGGGCTCAGGCTCACTCACCACTGATGCTTTTCTGTCGGGCAAAAGAAGACAAGAGTACGATGCTTCATTAGCTAGGCTGAAGGGAATAGCCTTCCTTATTGTCCTCGGCTTCCAATAAGTCGCTCTCCCCACACTGCTATTGCTTTTGCTCAGTGGTCCCGAAGTGCTGTCTGTATCTCTGAAGGAGGTTGGAAGTCTGGGTGGGCCAGCCTGCTACCAGAACCTGCCTATGCTTGGGCCTGCTGGAACTGTGGAGACGCTGAGTATAGACTGACTTGGGAAATTCCTGCTCCAAACTTTACCTAGGTGGCTCGGCTCATGGGTTACCCTGGCAGTTAGTAATGTCTGTGACAGGTGGCAGGGACGACAGGGCCCTGTGCAACTGAAGGTGTAGATAGGAAGATGGGAGTAGCCGCTCAGAGGAGGCTGTGGTGGGCAATCTCCTGGGAGCAGGACCTACTGCCCTGGGTAAATGGTGTCCCACGAAGAGGATTAAAGAGGAACTGGCTGGAATCATGTGTGGGCTATGCCTGGAGTGGTAAAGGGGAAGTGGGACCCAGGACCACCTACAGCGGCTTTCATTTCTGCAGACTGAGGCTCAAGCGTTTCTGATGGTCTGGAAAACTGCCCACGTGGTTCCCAGAGGCCACCAACCCCACGCCAACCCCAGCAGCACTGATGGGAGTGAACCAGTTCCCACCAGGGCGACCTCGCTCGGAAAACTCCCTAGCTGGACTTTTTTAATTTCTTCACCAGCAAATATTGATTTATCCTATTTACTTTTACTGTGCTGGGATCTGCAAACTCAGTGATTCAGAAGGGAGGGCTGCTCTGGTTTCCCTCTTAGGAGGAGAGCCCCTGCCTTCTCACACGGGTGACTCTGTGAAGGAGCAGGTACTCTGGTCTGTACTCGCTACAGGCATCACTATCTCCTACATCCTGTTATGAGTAGTCTCTGCTCTCCAGTCATCTCCATGCTTGTTTCTGGCAGGTTCCCTGAGTAGGTTCTTTAAAGATGCAAGGACTGAAGGGAAATGAGGGGCCATCTTTTCTGGTCTATCCATTGGCCGAAGCATGTCCCTTGCTTGAGGCCAGAAGCAGTGGAGGAGATGTGAGGCGTTGGAGCCGAGGATGGGGGTGGGAGTTAGGGAGCTTTTTAATCAGTCATGTGTACACTTCTCCAGGATGGCCACGGGAGAGAGGACTCTGAGTTTGAAGACCTGGGACCTCAGAGCTTAGTTATTCCCTTTATTCTGACCTGAGGGACTGTCCGAGTCAGGGACAAAGAAGAGACACAACAATGCTAGACTTAAGGTGACTACGTGAAGTTATGTAATACACAGATGTAACCCCAGTTCTCAGGGGTTTGAAGCAGGGGACCCTAAGTTCAAGACCAGCCTACTACAGACCTTGTTTCAATCAACAGCACTAACATGATGACTAACTGGAGAGAAGACCACAACGCTCGAGAGAGAACACCTAAGAGAGATTGTGCACTGAATTTATACGTGGTCATGACCATGGTCCACGGACTCATGGATCCACAGAAACCTTGTTTCTGATCTTTGCAGAGCGTGCCTGTTGGATGCCCACATTCTTCTGCTGCGTTCACAGGAGTAAACACTGGAATAATTGAGTGTTTGTGGTGCAGACAGTCTCTGCACTAATCAATGCTCCTGTGCTGCCTCTGGGGAAAAACATGAGTAAAAACGAGCACACATGATTAATTCTGCCCACCGCCATGATGCTAATTGCCCTATTTCCTTCACTCAGGGCCAGAACAACTGATCTACATGGGCAGTCTGCCTCCCCCAGGAACGGCTCAGCCGAGAAGGAAGCAGTAGAGAGTCACATGAAGATGGCAGAATCAGTCTGGGAGGCAACTCAGTTCAGTTCCCCAGAAGTCATGTGAAAAGCTGGGTCAACACCCCCGAGCCGTGCTGCTGTGAGCACAGGAATTAGACTCACAGGACCACATACTCACAAAAACACAGGAGAGGAGGAGAGGCTTCCTGGGAAGATGAGAGGTTCCCATGGGAGAAAGAAGGGGGGTCAAGAGAGGGTCATGAGAAGTGAAAATGGCCAAAGTCTGTTATATACACATGTGAAATAGAAAGTTAAGAGGAAAGTTACAGTGACATGCCTGGTCATCCTTCGTGACATGTGCCTGTAACCTCAGCACTGGGAGGGCAGAGATAAGAGCCTGCTTGAGGCTTCCTGACCAGCTGGCTTAGCCTTTGTGGCTTGCTTCATACCAGTGAGAGACTTTTTAAGGAAACAAGGTGGACAGCATCTGGGGAATGACAGGATTGACCTTTGACCTCCACATGCAACTGCACACACACGAACATAAAATAGACACATGCACATGTACACACAGAAAGTATAGAGCCTCAAGGAGTCGGGTGAGACAGGATGAGAGGGCTCTGCTCAGAGCTAGCCTGGCCTCTGGGCCTCCTGGGACCCCCTCCCTTTTGGCACACTTTCTTGAGGCTCGCTGTGGGGACTATGCATTTGGGCTGGCCCTTGCCTTGACCCCAACAATCATTTTGGGACTTGAACACTGTCCTTGGATGGAGAGCTTTTGTGGGGACCATTGTTAGAGTCAGCTGGCTGGAAGTGTTTCCTTCCTCTTCATTTTACTCTGGGGATACCCGGATTGTGTTTTCTTTCATGTAAAGGCAGCAATTTCTTCTGATGAAATCAAGTGTTCTCTGCATGGAAAACTTGCCTTATGAGATGAAATGTTTGAATAAAAATTATATATGCACCATAAAATGCTGATGGAGTAATTAATTTATTTCTATTTTGCATGTTTTAAAGTCTTTGGGGATTCCTGTGTTGAGTCAGACCTGATTATAGTGTTTGAATTTGGTGAAGGAACAGAGAAAATCGGTTGCTAGCAATCGCTGAGCAGGCAGAAGCAAGGAAGCTTTTCTGCCCAGTCCCAATGTAAGTACCAAATTGTTGTGGCCCATTTTCAGCATAAGGTACATTTAAAGTTTATTGGTGGGTCACATACAAGTAGGAGGTACAAGGTCTTCTCTAGCTGGCGACTGGCATCTGCTTGCTTGGGCACATCTTAGTTTGTCTTAGGTTTGGAAAGTTACTGCATGACCTCAGGAAGTTAGGGGTCTCTTGCTGTGTCCGGTAAGAGAATTTGGGGCAAAGACTATGCTGGATGAAAGAGAGGATTATAACTCCTTGAAGAACTCAGATGACGGGAACCTTAAAGGGCAGGGGAATGTATTTAGGAATATGAAAACCACTGCTTTTTGCCAAACTGGTGTGCCGGCCATTCTTGCCTTTTGGTAGGCTGATGCCCGGCTTTTGCGAAGCTGAACTGTATCTGCCTGGCTTTCACTGCTGTGTGTCCAGAGCTTGGGTGCTGGAAGGGGCCCGGTGGAGGGACTCCTTCCTGTCTGTGTGTCCTTCTGCAGCTTTTGGTCTCCAGGATTACTGGCTTACGGATACATCAATGTCATTTACTTGGAATAAAATAAAGCGTGGAGTAGCCTTTTCTTTACTGTGTCTGTAACTGCAGTGTGTTAAGAAGCCAAAGACAGCCACAGAAGGGGAAACTTGGTCACCACAATGCCTGCTACTGGACTTTTTAAAAGATATTAGTGTGTGTGTGTGTGTGTGTGTGTGTGTGTGTGCATGTTCATCTGTGTATATGCACACATGTGTGTGCATGAATGTTCATGTGTGCATACGCACATGTGTGTGTGCAGCTGTACAGGTAAATGTGTGCATACATCTACGTAGAGCCTAGAGATTCGTGACACATGTCTTTCTGAGTTGCTTTTATTCTTTAAGGTGGTGTTTTTCACTGAACCTTGGGCTCAACAACTAGGCCAGCTGGCCAGCAAAACCCAAGGATCCTCCTGACTCCACCTCCTCAGAACTGAGAGTCCAGGTATGCATAGCTACGTCTGGTCTTTGGGCTTTTGAACAAGAATGTTCAAGATAAGAATTCAGGTCCTTACACTTATGTAGCTGTCTCTCGTCCCTTAATATTGAGCCCTTGGACTCAAAAGGCAATTCTACAGCTCAGAACTGTCTTGACTGAAGGTCTGTTCCATCTCTCTTTGGAAACCCACCCATCCCCACCTGATTTCTTAAACACATTTGTTGGACAGATTGACCCAGAGGGAACTGGGGTGGTGCTTATGGCTCAAGGAATGTTGACTCAGTAAGAGCTCTGTGTGTGTATGTGTGTGTGCGTGTGTATCCGTGTGTGTGTGTGTGTATTATGTTCTCACTCCCTGTGTACCCTGTGTGTGCATGTATATGAGTGTGCACGGATGACCATGGCTATGCTGAGGCCTCTCATAGACTCAGACTGTGCCAGCATATTTCCGGCTTTTTGTGCTCAGCTTGGGAGCCACTCAGCTGCCCTTGTGTGCCTCCTGACATGCAGGGCTGTGGAGTGCCGTCAGCAGAGATGCCTGGTGTGTAAAGAGCAGGAGAAGGATGCAGATTCAGGCTCTTGAAGCCCTAATCCTGCCAGTGATGTCGCCTCAGGTTGCTATGGTGATGATTATGCTATTTGAGGATTATCGTTTCCTATGAAGAATGGGTGCTTAGACTAGACCAACCCTGAAGGAACAAAAGATCCTGTTCGTAAACAATCATACTGAAAAATTTAAACATGGAAAAGCACACATCCACCTACGAGCGTGTGAGCCGACAGAGCCCTTCCACTTGCAGAAAGCACTTCTAGGTTCTTATGTTCAAAGCTTGTTTTAAGACCAAAAAAAAAAAAAAAAAAGATTATAAGCCATCATAACAAAAGAACAAAAATGGGATTAATTGAGAAATATTGACAGCAGACAAGAAGAGTAGAGTAAATACAGAAGATGAAAATAGTGGGTAACAGAACAGAAAAATATTAGTGTCTTTTAATGAAGAGACCACTTTGGATAGAATACAACCTGGAGAACAAAAGTATTTTAATTATTTTAGTACGAGGAAGGAGCCGACTATCTGTGATGTGTAGAGGGCACCCACGTGGTTGAAGATGGAGCTTCCCATGGGGGTCAATTTGAAGCCTATATCTGTCAACAAATTGTCTTTGAAAGTTGAGTATTCTCTTCTGTGGAATGTGCTGGATTGTCACATGGGCAAGATAGCTTCAGATTCATGGTAAACAGAAGCAATAGCTGTTACATAGTGCACAAAGTTGGGAGGTAAGCGCCTTTGTGGGTCTCTCAAACAAAAGCACTTCTGGCTACCCTGTGTTCTGGCCACCCTGAAGCTGGGCACTTGGAGCTTGAGTGCTGGTGTCATTTGCACGGGGCCATTTGGAGTCCTTTGTTGCGTTCTGTCTCTAGATCAGAAGATATTTAATACAATAGGGCCATTTTTTAGGGAAATTCAGCACTTATTGACAGCTAAACTGAGACCCACATGTATGAGCCAGCAATGCCGCAGTAATGCTGAGTAACAAACCTTCCCATGAGGTCTCAGATGATGAGGGTCAATTTCCTGCCATGGGTTGGGAGGCAGGCAAGGTGCATGCGTGGTATCTTGACTGCATAAGAACGGACTCAACTTGTAGGGGTAGCACCAGCCAATCACCTTGCTTGTAGGGCGGGGTCACCTGAGGATATTTTTTACTAAAAAATATTGCTGGTGTACTCTCCCCCGCCCCTTCTGCTTTCCTGTTCTCCGCTGGAACCTCTGGTTCTGTAAGTCTCTTTCCCAATTAAAGCTGCATATATTATTACAATTTCTGTCTGCCTTCATTTAATCCGCTACATCAACTCTTTCTTGGATCCAAGCCTCAACTTCTAGACTGGTTGAATCCTGCTGTGGGTGTCTCTTCTCATCACTGGGTTAGTGGCTACCCTAAACCTGGTGGGTGGCCACAACAGGAGAGCCTGAGACTTTTGACACTTGGACTTGGGCTTTGTCTCTGTTTCCCCCCCTCTGGCAAATTTAACTTCTTTATTGATTCTTTGGGAGTTTCACCTTATGCACCCCCTTTCCACTCCTGGTCCCGCCATATCCTCCCTTACTCCTCCAGTGCATCTTCCAAGAAAACAACAAAGAAAGTAAGCAAGCAAATAAACAAAAACAAAACAAAGCAAAACCGAAAACAAGAACAGAAAACCCCTTTGCTTCTCCTTTTTTTCCCACCTCTTGAACGCCTCTTCTTTCTTTTATTCTGTTGCCTCCAGGGGCCTCAGTGCATCATACAGTAGAGCCTTTGGTTCTGTCAGCTTTACTAGCAAATGTTCACCTCCATAAGCCACTGGTCTGGTTCAAGTCCCCGGGTTTCTGATCCATCATCATCATTGGGATCCTCCCTGAATCTCCTCTGGGATATCTTGGGACCACCCCAAGTCTTGGAGATCCTGCAGGTATTGTTCCACAGGTCCAGTCTTTTTCTGAGCTCTAGCAAGTCCTAGATGGTGTAGATATTAGGGTGCACTAACACTAACTTTGTCTCTGTTTTAAGCTTGGTGGTATCTATCAAGGGAGACCTCTCCTACAGGGAGTCATGCAGACTGTGGCTCTGCCCTGGGAGTCCAATTCCTGGGCATAAGCATAGACCAGGTCAGGTTAGAATTTGTTTCCTTCAGCCACATCTACAGGAGCAAAGGATGGACCCTGACCTGAAGCTTCCTTCTCTTCACCCTCTACACAGTCAAGGGAGGGAAAATCAGCACCAGGTCGTACTACACACGGATGCAGGAAGACGTAGGCTAGAAGCAAATGCTCCATCTTTAGCACCTGGCAAGAACCAGGTATCCGTTGTGAGAACACAGGGAACAACACAGACCATCTTTACCTGCCAGAGAGTTACCAACACTGTATCTGGCAGGTGAGAAGAGCACAAGAACGGGCAGGTGGAGCTGGTGGGACCCTCGTGGGGATAGTGAAGGACCTTAGAAATGACAGGGTTTAAGGCAAGACACAAAGGAGGTGCAGCCATGTAACAGTGGTGAAAATGCTTTGGACAGCCCAGTGGGTGCCAGGACCCACTAGCCAGCTGGGCACACTGGAAAATCAAGAATTGAACCACGTGTAAAAAAAAAAAGTAGCTTTAACAAAAGCAGTGGTATTCATCTGCAGACAGACATCGGCATGCACTATCCTCTTCGGTGACCTTTGAGGAGGGGCCACTTCTTAAAATGTTCTTGAAGCTGCTGTGTGCTGCCCAGCCACTACAGAGAGAAGGTTGCTATTCCTGGGGTGTCTCATGCCCTGTGTAACACAACACACCCCTCCCTTTCCTTCTTTTTGCAGATAAATTAAACAAAGAACTTCACTGTAAAGAACCTGGAAGAGACTTGTTCACGGTCCAGTCATCAGGGGCAGGACTTAGAGGGACTGTCATTCACCCAGGCTGAGCCATCCTCATAGGTAGCCCGTGTTCACTGACCGTCAATATTTGCAGAGTTTTCTTGATCCAGAGTCACTGTAGGCTGAAGAGAAGCCGACAGGAGGCTGTGTTTTTCTGTTGTAGTGTCCACAATTAGCAGATGTGTGTGTATGTGTGTGTGTGCGCATGTGTGTGTGTGTGTAGAATATGGTCTTTTTACATAGCTGTTGTGAGCTGTAGCTGTTGTCACAGGAGGTAGCATCCACGGGCTGCCCAGCTGGCATAAGTGGACCTGACCATCAGCCCAACACAATGCCTGTGTTGAGGTGGCAAAACAGCCCTGCCTCAGAAAAACAGAGCTGGCACCTGAATCATGCCCCCAGCTTAGAGTCGGCATGATACACAGGGTGATGCCATTGGGTCTGAACCCTGTAACAGACAGATACTGTGCCTCCTCCACATTGCAGCTCAGGAAAACGAAGCTCACAGATACTTCCTGATGAGATGCAAAGTCCTAGGGCCTGGTGCCCTCAGCCACTGCTCTACTGAGGGAGTGAGTCCCCTGGCTCCTCTGTACCCTTCCCCTCCTGCCACTCTGTGCAAGAGGGAGTCACACAAAAGAGGGCTGAGTGAAGGAACAGCTTCAGAGCGGTACTAGGGGCACTCTAACTGCGTCCTAGGAGACAAGAGGAAGCCGACCCCAAAGGAGACGTAAGCAGGACACAGTGTCCAAATGCAAACATTTGAAGATTTGATGCTCTTCCTAGGGTTCTGAATGCTTGTTCTACCTTCCCATGCTTCCTTCAGGACCCTGGAAAACTCCATCCCACAACCTCAGAGAAATGTTAGGATCGTACAACGCGCTACATAGCCTTTCCTTGCTAAAATCAAACGGGGCCAATCATCTTCCACCTTGTGTTGCTTAGTGCAAAAGCACAAATAAGCCTGAATCTCAGAAACTGCTAGTGCATGGGTATCTCTGTCACCTGCTGCCATCCATGAGGTGTTTGCTTGCTAAGGACCCTCACAGCACAGTCTTCCAGGACTAGCTGACTGCATTGTCACACCGAAACCTACCCCGCTATGTCTCTTTGGATACAACATAAAGTCATTGTGTTCAGGATCTAATTAACTGTAATTAATTGAGGGAAAAAAACCTAACAAAATGGGCCTAGGAGAAGAAGAAAACCACAAGGGAAATGAAGATGGATTGTTAAATTGTGCGCTGTGAGGCCCTGATGGAAGCGTCATATTTCCCTGCTCTAATAACCTCGGTTAATACGCAGCGATCAATCACACCATGGCGGGTGTATTTTAGCTTGCCGGTTTATCGATATGAGGTGGTTTTAATGTAGATGGTCCTGACGTCTTCCCGATACAGAGCAGAAGGGCGATGGCCGGTTCCTCATCCCTGAATGCCTGGGACGGCGATGGCAGATCAATACGTGTCGGAATACCCCGATGCTTCTGCAAACCACACTTGGGCGACAGTGATTAAGCTGTGGGGGCTTGTCTGTCTGAACCCAAGACGGTTCTATCGCAAACAAAGACCTCATTGATCAAGCGTATTTCATTTTTAATATTCATGGGTTAGCCACACGCTCAAAACACACCATTACTATGCGCATGGGAAATGAGCCCTTTGCCCAGTTTTGAGGCATTTGTTTCCTCTGATCAACACTAGAGGAGAGAGGAATGTTCTGTGCCTCCAACCACTTCTGATCCGTCCCACACCTAGCCCTGGTCCTCCCTAAAGGCAGTCCTACTAAGATCCTCCCAGGGGAGCCATGTCCTGAAAAGGGTGTCAGTACTGTGAGTCTTCAGTACTCCTCAGTTTTCAGTCCGACTTGAGCCTCATGGGTGGACAGGTGGAGGGAGACAGCACCCGCCACCCTCCTTCAATCCAGTGCCAGAGCACGCCATCCATTGCTGCAGGCAGTGCCTTACTTGGTGTTCAAAGAGGATGTGGGCAGGTGTCCCGAAGGCTCTGTCTCCCTTGCCATGTAGAACAGTCTCTTGGATTTCCACCTTCTGCTCTCAGCAGGATCTTCACCTGCCAAGGGTCTCAGGAATGGGCAGCTGAGGAGCTGGGAACAGACCTGGGCAATGCAGAGCCCGAGGAAATTGGAAGAGACTCAAAGTTGGGCTGCGGGCTGGATGGCTGAGTGCAGGGCATGGCTCAGGGTAGGGTGTCCTCATGTCTGCTTCCTTGGAAGCTCACTGGGTGTGTCTGGGCTCTGAAGTGAGAGAGACCTGGCTCCATGCCAGTTACCTAGGGCGGTGACCTGCTGGCTTATCTGTGGGAAGTACATTTGCCTGATGGGATTTTGGAGTCCAGCCTAATGGTGCAAAACGACTACACATCAGCATGGACAGGTATCGAGACAGATGCCAAGAACCTTTGCTTCCTCTCTCTCCTTGCACCCCAGTCCCAGGGCCCTTCCTCCAGGAAGCCCTTAGTGCATGTTCAGTGTCCATGACTGCCCATCCCAACACTATGACTTGTGACATGGTGCCCTTGTGGTCTCCCGTTGAGACCTTGTCTCTGGGTGTCAGATACATGCACTCTTTCTGCATCTTGTTTGCTGAGAATGGTCGTTCACCAAATGGAGAAATAAATCTAAAGTCTCAGATGGAAAAATTAGGGGGATTGTTTCTTCAGGAGATATTCCAATCATAACGTAAGAACATTTTATTTCAAAGAAAGACTGCCTTCCGTTTCGATCTGCTGTTTAAGTACACACACCCCACACCCAGAACCGTTTCTGACAATCCTCTCATCAATTAACTTTCCTCCGGCGATGCACACAGATATTGCGCTAACACGTGCCATAAATCATGCTGGGGATCTGCAGGACTGCGGTGGCGGCTGACAAATCCAGTCTCCTCATTCTGAGGGAGGCAGGGAGCTGACATGCGGCCCTGGAAGTGTGTGTATGTATGTATGTGTTGGTGTGTGTGTGTGTAGGCCACATGTGTATGCATGTGTAGGTTGCACGTGTGTGCATGTATGTGTGTGTGCATGCAAAGGCTGCATGTGTGTGTATGTGTACCCTGCACGCACGCACACACACGTGTGTGTGTAGGTTGTATATGTACACATATACGTGCTGATGTGCTGTGTGACAAAAGCCAAAACCTAATGCATGTGGGGCTTCAGGACACCCAGGCTCTGGTTTCTCCCTCCTTAGGTCCTAGTGGTAAGAATGATAGCTTGGAGCTGGGCCACCTGACTCAGCATCCTGGCATGACCATGGCCTGTGTCTGTGGGTCCAACAAAGACTTACCTGCCCCACTCTTCTCATTTGAGAGCAACAAGCAGGTCAAGCTGCTGTGGTACCCACAGGGATGCAAAGGCATAAGCAGATAGTTTTGAAGAACCAAAGTTCCTCCATTTTGCCCTCTGCCTCTATCTTGTGTCTTGTGTAAGCTGTTTCCTGTAAAACAGTCCAGTCCTCAGAAATGGCTAGGGGCAAAAGGAACAGGGTAGCCATCTGGAAAGTACAGATAATGCAGAATGTCCCAGGTTCCTCTCTTCTTGTCCCCTTAGGTCACTGCCCCTGCCCATCAAATGGACCCAGCCCCTTTTCATGCTGGAATGAGTGTATGGAGCCTAGCTGAGAGGTTTTCCGGTAGACCTGGGAGCCTGCAGCCACAGCGTGCAGTTCTGACTGAAGTACTGTCAACCCAGCTGAATCCTCTGCACCTTTCTGCGACCCTTGACCCTCAGGGTAGGTGGGCTTCTGCCAATGTCAAGGTCCCTCCTCCATAATGTCATCCCAGGCTACCTGCAGCCCCTGACCCCATAATCCCTGAGGAGGCAGCTGAGTCCCAGCATTTCTGTGCCTCTCCCCAGGGACTCATTTTCCCTCCCCTCAAAAGTCCACAGCTGAGATCAATTCACCCACTTTCTTAAAGTGACTAAGCGCATGCAATCAGCTTTATTATCTTTTTTAAATTGTTTTTTTTCTCCGCCACGCAGATAGCCAGCTCTCCTGACACCAAAGTGACTTGGCAGAAGCTTAAGGGAAAAAAACAACAAAAGCCAGGGAAATAGAAATCCTGGACTGTGTCCACAGCAGCTGTCCACTGTGGCCACAAGGGTCATTCCTCTCATCACTATGGCAACCTCAAACTCATATTTCACTGGTGGCCAAGTTTGCTTTGGGCCCTCTTAAATAAGCCTACCTTTGCCCATGGTCTCTTATGTCAGCCAGTTTAGAACATCACCGAAGACGTTTCCAGAAGTATTCTGAAGGATTCTTCTTTCACTGTGATCTATCTCCAGAGCCAGCCAAAGCCAGATGAACAGGAGAGCTATGGAAAGCCCGCATGGTGCGATGGTGATTTTAGCTCTCTCTGGGGGTTAATGTCAGAGCTACATCAGAGGCGGGGTGTGCCAGTATTTCTGGAGGAAGTGGGAATCACTCGAAGAGGCGACAAGAAGGCCACAAGCACAGACTAAAGTGCTCACCTACTGCCATGGGAGCATGAAACAAATTGGTCACTTCTATCAGCAGTATGCCACGGCTGTGCAAAGTTACACAATTGCCTTGCCACTCAGGACTCTTAATTCTGTGCCAGTACCTTAGAGAAGTAAACTGATTCTCAAATGAAACAAGGGCATGAATACATACAACAGTATTGTCCCTTGTTATCCTCAACCAGAAACAGCCTAAATGCCCTTCAGTGTGTGCCTGGATAAGCAGAGAGTGTTATGTCTACCCAGGGGAATATTATGCAACAAGAACAAGAATTGTGCTGATGTAGGAATCACTGATGCATTACAGCGAACGAAAGGAGCCAGGCACAGAAGGCATCTGCTACTGAGGGGCCTGACTGGTGAAGGGGAAGCAGGAATGTGAGTGATGGCAGACAGGGTGTGGGCCGCTCTGTGTACCGTGAGGCGGAATGAGCTGTACACATGCAGATGTCAAGCTTTACACACCAAATGTGTTTGGGTGTGTGTAAGATTTTAAAACCAGAGGACAGAGAGGAAAGACAAGATTTGCCTGGCTGGTTGGTCTTGCCAGTCTTTCTGTTAGGCAGGATGACTGGCACAGGGGCTGTGTCTACTCTAGAGCCTGGGCTGTGTGGTCTGCCCTGAGGACTCAAGGACATAGGAAAGATAGAAGGCATTCCTGTGCTGCCAGATTCCCCGGAGAGTCTCTCACAGAAACTTTCCAGCATGGAGGCTCTAGGGGTGAGGAAACCATGCTGAGAAAGACATGAACTGGAGCAACCTCATATTTGCACAGAAAGATGGCTCATCCCTTCTCACCCCTCCCCAATAGCTCATCCCTTCTCACCTCTCCCCCATGGCTTATGCCTTCTCACCCCTCCCCCATGGTTCATCCCTTCACACCCCTTCCCCTCCTTAGTTACTTGGCCACAGAAAACTGCAAAGTCTTGAAGTTCTACTTTGGATTTAATTGAAACTGCCAAGGTCATTCACTGGCTCTCCCAGCTAGTTGCGAGGTCTGTTCAGTTTTTATGGAATCTCATTAAAGTTCACTGCAGATATGTTAAAAACTTGAAGTGTTTTGCAGAAAGTTTAAACCATATGGTATGACTTATTCCAAGCAGGACAAGGACACCTCAGACTTTCTGCTTTGGACAGGCTGAAGTTGGGCTGGACCCAAGTCCAGTGTTCAACAGGGACCTCTGTGGAATGCAGGTTCAGGAAGTGAGCCATTATCCTACATCTGAGACCTGATACCCACCTGTGTGACATTTTCCGGATAGATGTGCATAAGTGTCCACTCACCTCAGCTAGAACGTCTAAACCGACCACAGGCAAGTCCAGCTCAGTGAACTCATGAGTTTATTGGGGTTACGTGCAAGAGAGTAGGTGAGGGGGCCACTGAGCAGCCCGACTACCTTCTTTCCTCTTTAGGTACATTCTTCAACCTCCATGTAGTTGACCACGTCTGAGGGACGGTGTGGTGCTGCCCTTCCTGTCCCACCCGTAGAGAAATTATTTTCACTTGGATTAGTGCAGGGTCAGGCGACGTGTGTCAACTAAAGACAGCTCTGCTACTGTGTTAGAGTTTGGACCCCAGTTAGCCCACGGGGTCGTACTCAAAGGGGTCTCCTGTACTGTGTGTGGGGTTCTCTTAGCTGTCTTTATTGCAAAGGAGTGTGGAGAGGGTAAAATGAGGCTCCCCTTTCCCCACATGCATGCAGTCCAGAGGCTTCTGGGATCGCGTAGAACACACAGGAATCGTCACAGGCTTGGAATGGTGACATCACTGTGTGGCTAAGGACAGTTAGACAGCTGCTTCCTGTGATGTTCTCACCAAGCCCAGCAGCGTATGTACAGACCACCATGCCACTGGAGGGAAGGCTGGTAGAGCTTGTGTCCTGGGGCTCTGCTTTCTACTGGTGGGCACAGCAAACCCCAGTGTGGGCCTCGTTGGGAAGCCCTGATAGGGTGTCCGTAGCCTTGATGGGAAGCCCTGAGAGGGTGTCCGTAGAGTACTCTCTAGAGCAGACGCTCACCAATTGCTGTGGGCATCTGGAGCAAAGAGTCCTCACTTGAGGCCACTCTTTACCCAGACTTTAATGTGTTCCACATCATCCCTGGCCTCACCCCATGTGAACAGATAACACACTATGTCTGGGTGCTCTTGCATGTTGTCTCACAGTATCCACAGCTGGGAGTGAAAACTGGTATAGATGGCTCACTTCACCATCAACTTTCACAATTGTAACAATAAGCAATTGTGTTCAGAAGCCCTGTGTTCCCCATTCTTTATAAAAGGGGGTGTCAGCCTGGTCGTCAGGGTCGCTGAGTCTGGGTACCATGTACAGGGGTCAGCCTCCACCTGGCTGAATATGTTGGAGATGTCCTCACTGTCCCTCCAGGGCAGAGTTGTCAGACGTGTACGTGTGGCCTGCTGGCCTCATGGAGGTTCAGAGGCTCTGAGCAAAGCCTCCATGTTTTCCTTCTCTATGATGGCTGTTGGAAGCCCTTGTTGCATGAGATACATCTTTCTTTCCTTATTTTGTCTCAGTCAGGGACCGGGATACCTGGGAAGCAGGGAGTATGCCCTAGGTTGCTTTTCTGTGGCTGTGGTAAAGACATAGATCCAAAGCAAACTGGGAAAGAAAGTGCTTAATTGGCCTTTACGTTACATCATCCTGGGAAGCCAAGGCAGGGATTCCAAGACAAGGCTGAAGCAGAAGCCGTGGAGGAATGATGCTTCCGGGTTTGTTCCATGGCTCACTCAGCCACCTTTCTTATAAAACTCAGGGTCTCCGACCCAGCAGTGGCACCACCCACAGTGGGCTGCATCCAGTGTTAATCAAGAGAATGCCCCTGCAGACTTGCTTATATGCCGACCTGATGGAGGCTATTCTTTGGGTGAGGTTCCCTCTTCCTCGAGATGCCCTTTCATCCTGCTCCTCCATCACAGGACCAGTTCTCCAAACCTGCTTCAGCCTGGACTGGCTTTTCCTTCTGTTCTGTCTGGGGCCCAATGTAAAGCATTCTGCTTCCCTAGAATTAGCGAAGGTTTGATGATGCTGGAAAGAGCCATTTGCATGTCTCCTGCTGGAATCACGTGGAGATTAGAGTTCCATCAATTACAACATAGACACTCGTCTTAAATGTAAACACCCACATGCAATTTACTCTGTGCGGAAGTGTGTACACAAAACTGATACCAAACAGTATTAAATGATCATTAGCGACAGACCGCCGAGACTCGCAGGCTGCTGCCTCTTGGGCAAGAGATGCTGCCGAACTGTCAAAATACCTGGCACTGTCCTCAGCACGTACACGCTGAGCTTGGATCTCTTCCGCGGTTGTGAATATTTTCCGCGGCTGTGAACTGCAGAAGAAGCAGAGAAGAGAGTACTCTACTGAGTCCGGGATAAAATCTACATGGATAAATGTGTTGGAGACAGGGTCATTGCTCCTCCAGAGCTAAGTTGGCAGATGTGGGCAGGGATCCACTAGCTTCAGGCAGGATCAGGCTTTCTCTCCACCCTTCCCTTCTGGTATGACATGCCTCTCAACTCCATGAGCCCTAGAGGAGGCTAGTCCCTTTGTCTGCTTCATATACTCTGGTCACACCTGGAAATCCACCTGTCCCGGGGTTATGGTTTTGATGGTTTCCCTCTGTTCTATGTTCCCAGCATGAGATCTGCCAGAGCAGCCATTGTTCATCTATGAAGGCACCTTCCTTTCACCCAACCTTTAACTACTCACTCATGTGTCAACCCTTAAAATTAGAAATCCATCGGCCTATTGTCCATCTATCATTCCATCATCTATCCACCCTCCCATCCATCCATCCATCCATCCATCCATTCATCATCCATCCATCATCCATCCATCCATCCATCCATCCTCTATCCATCCATCCATCCATCATCCATCCATCCATCCATCCATCCATTATCCACCCACCCATCCATCCACCCATCCATCCATCCATCCATCCATCCATTATCCACCCACCCATCCATCCACCCATCCATCATCCATCCATCCATCCATCCACCCTCCCATCCATCCATCCATCCATCCATCCATCCTCCATTAGTTAACCCACCCACTAACTCTCCATCCATTTACCCATCCCCTTATACATTCACTCACACAAGCCCCAATCATCTGTCCACTCAGCCTCCAGTTCATAAAAACCACCTGTACATTTACCTACCATCTACATACCCGTTAAATACCCACCAGACCCTTTACTCATGTAACCATCCATATAGCCATCCAACATCCACTCAATCAATCATCTATCATCCACCTACCTACCCATTCACATACTCATCTATTCATGTATCCTTCCATATAGTTATCCGTCTTATCAACCTATGTGTGCGTTCATCTATTCATCCATACACCCATACATCCATAAAACTATATTCAACACAAATGTTATTCACTACCAGGCTCCTTTATGATAAAAGCAGAAATGAATAATAAGTGAAAATCCTTGGACCATGTATGTGCCTACATCCATTCCCAAATTGCTGGTGAAAGTTTACCTGAGGATTGGGACTCAGAGGCCACATAAGGACTCTATGGTGATGAGGCAGTGACTCAGTGTTTTGTATACTTGATCTGGTTGGCACTCCCTTTCCTTGTGGTTCTATGCATTCTCTAAGCTGGGGTCATGAGACTGAGGAGGTTGCTACTGTCCTAGCTCATGGTACAGAACACATGATCCCAGAGAAACCTGCCTACCTCTAGAGCCTCCTCAGATGGAGCCTTAGGATGGACTGGGCTGACTTAGCAGACACTGTGAGCAGTGACAGCCTGGGGTGAGGAAGGGATTCATTTCTGTTCTTGCTTCCCTGCTATGACCGCAGAAAGGGGTGTTCATGATCAGTCTTCTCTGGTGAACGCACGACTTCAGATATTCTGCTTGTGACTCGGAGAAGGGACGATGTGGCTGCCACAGGAATGGACAGAGGCCCAGGCTAGGCCTAGGTAGTGGCTTAAAAAAGTGTGTGTGTTCAAATTTTGTTTAATCATTGCTCATACACGTATGTGGGAATGACACTGTGCACATGGGGAGGTCAGAGGTCAGCTTGTGGGCATCAGTCTCCTTTTTCTGTCTTGTGTTCATGGGATCCAGCTCAGGCCATGAGACGACAGCAAGCACGGTTAGTGGCTGAGCCATCCCGCTGCTCCCATGCATGTAGGCTTCTTTCTCTGTCTTTGTACACCTGGAGGGGATACAAGGCCCCCCTCTGCTGCAGATCTGCAGGCAGACATGACCCCCTGCAAGGCTGGTGTCCATTGTCCATCAGGCAGCAAGTAACATTTCTCTTTCTTGACAACACTGAGGAGAGGTCATGCACATGCATGCACACACATGCACACACACATGCACACACATGTACACATGCACACACACGAACACACACACACACTGCATACACATTCAGGTCTTTGTGTACACACATACACTCTTGTGTACATGCAGGCATCCTAATATGAGCACACACATGCACAGACACGCACACACATGCACATGCATACACAAACACTTTTATTCTTTGGTTTGATGAGTTGTCCTCACAGTTCTTCTTTCTCAGCACATCAGGCCATCATCCCAGGCCCTACCTGATGGAGAGGTCATCATTCTATCTTTGAGCAGCATTTTGATAAAAAAATAAAAGCAAGAAAGAAAACAAAAACAATAAAACACCCATTCCAGACAAGCAATTCCCTTGTTTATTGATCTGCCCTGTCAGGTTCTTTTATGCAGACACAGGTTCTATGATAAAACTTCAGTCTTGCCTTTTATGGCAATAAATAATGCATTGTGCTTCCCCAGTGTTCCCGTGTTGTGCGGGCCTGCGCTGGCCTCGCGGCTCTGAGCTGGTCCCTCTCCTTCGAGCTGCAAGCTTTCAGAGTCACAATCAATTTTCCCTTTCTGAAGACAGTGGCATGATGGCTCACTGGGGGCCACTGTCTCTAATTGCCAATTAAACTCCACAGTGTGGGTTTCTCTGCCTTCACTCTCAGTTCAGGGACCCCTGTCAACAGGTAGATAGGGGCTGCTGCCTCAGTCAGAGGGGCTCACATTGCTCCTACCTTAGAACCCCTTTTCCTCCTGTCTCTGGGGCCCTATAAATAGGGAAAGGTATGGTAGTTAGAAGGACAAACAAACAAATTTATCACCACGCTGCTGGGTGATAAAGGCAATGAAGAGAACAGAGGTGCATAAGCCCCCAGCCTTTGCCACACAGACCTGTACCCCTAATGGAGCTTCCAGTCAGCCAGTCCATCACCACAGGACCTTAGTGGCCCTCTCCTTTCTGAGGTTAAGTTTCTCAAATTTTTAAGGCAAATAAAAGCAAGACTGGTATCTGCAGTGCAGGAAGATGTCCAAGTTCACAGTGTCTGAGAGTGTCCCTGGGCTGTCCTCTCCTTTATAAACCCACACACGTGAGGAGTTAAGACACATGCTTCTCTGAGAGGCAGGAAGAGGGTAAAAACTAGAACAAAGGTACCAGTGTGACAGAGCTGGGCCTTGCATCCTCCAGGGCCTACAAGACAAAAATATGTATGATGCAGGCTGCCTAGATGGCTCAGGAGTTAAAACTCTGCAAGTGATGGCCTGAGTTGGGTCCCTGGGTGACGGCCAGGGAGATGGGGTCTGTGGAGCCAGGTGGAGAAGCCATGTGGAGGGTGAGGGCGTGTCTGAGCCAGTTGCACCCTGGAAGTCATTCACATGGATGGTGGAGGATTCAACAGCCGAGTCCTTCTCCATCAAGGCCATGTGCCAGGGCCAGTGAAGTGGCTGACGCCCAGTAATGGCTTCTTGGAGATAGTCCAGTTCCCCAGGGCACCATGGAAGCCAAGCAGAAGCCCACCGTGCCCCACCCAGTTCATGAGCTAGTGGGCAGACCATAGGGGGCGCTGGTTGAGTGTGCCCTAGGGAATCCTGGTGGCTGACTGGGGAAGCAGGAAAAACCCATGTTCTGTGATGATGAAGGCAATCCTTCGGTGTACCAATCTCTTCCTGTGGTTGTAAAATGAACAATTCATCGAAGATTATTTGAAGGCAAATCGCTTTAAGTGTAAGAAATAAAAAGACAAATTGGCAATTGAATTTTGTGAGAGTCTATAAGTGGGTGATTTGCATGGGCGAGGGAGCTAGGAAGACATAACAAGCTCTATTGGCAGGAAGGGACATTGTCGTACTAGAATTGCTTAGGGAGTGTGCTCAGGCACACGGCTCCCCGGCAAAGCTCTTTGTAGCTGAGCCGGCAGCAAGGCTGGTGACCTGGTTCCGTGAGGAAGACCCAGCTGGCATTGTCAAAGCTGTAACTGACGCTCACATGGGTTCGTTGAAGGGGACAATTGTTGATGCATGTTAGGGTTGTCTCTACTACTCAGAGCTCTCACGTCAAAGCCTGTGATGCTGTTAGCAGGGACACTGCATAGGGAAGCCCAAGAAGTCATTAGACTTACCCTGCCGTAAGTCTACCTACCCCAAAAGTCTTTCCCAAAATGGACGTTCTCTTGTGTGGGAAGGAGGCCTGGAGCACAGAGGCTGGAGGCCAGAACTCTCACTCATGGGAAAGACTCATTCTAGTATGATGTATGCCGGTGAGTGGCCAAGACTGAGCAATCAATGTGAGCATAAAGTCAGGCAGGGTCTGGGTTGACCTTGTCAGGCTGAGCATTATCTACTGTACCCCAGGGAGTGCCATGGAGGTGCAGGTAGATGCAGGGAGGTTCAGGGAGGCCCAGGAAGGTGCAGGGAGACCCAGATAGGGGCACATAGGCCCAGGGAGGGGTAGGGAGGGGCAGGGAGATGCTGGGAAGGGCATGGAGGCCCAGGGAGATGCAGGGAGGCTCAGGGAGGCCCACTGAGGCCTAGGGAGGCCCAGGGTGACGCATTGAGACCCAGAGAGGCCCAGGGATGGGCAGGGAGGCTCAGAGAGGCCCAGGGAGGCCCAGGGAGCGACAGGGAGATGCAGGGATGTGCAGGGAGGTACAGGAAAGTGCAGAAAGGTGCAGGAAGGTACAGAAAGGTGCAGGGAGGCCCAAGGAGGCATAGGGAGATACAGGGAGGGGCAGGGAGGCCCAGGTTTTGATAAGGTGCCTATGAAATTTTCCTTGGACAAGGCTATGTTGACCAGTTTGTTGTGAGCTTCCAGCAGCCATGACCTTCTCTAAGCTCCCCCCACCTCCTCTGGGGGTGTTTCTAGAACCTAGGGAAGCATAATGGGACCAGGAGGTGAAGAATGGGGTTCCACACTGCCATCTGTGCACAGGAGCCTCAGAAGGTGTCAGGATAGGAGCAGTTCCTGGGGACCTGGGTAGAATATGCAATTTGCCTCAGGGCTGCCTTCCACCTCTGCATTCCTCTACAGGCCTCTCAGGGGCTTTGATGGCCCTAGCCTCCTCGCAACTTCTGCCCCTCTTTGTCTCATCCCACTTCACAGGCCTTTGAGAAGCAGGCCTTTTGATCAGATCAGTCTGAAAGCTTCACACAGACATGAGGAGGAACCCTGCTGGGCTCCTGCACCTCCATGCCAAGGTCAGGGACCAGGCAGGGATGTGCAGTTGGCTGCTGGCTCTGTGATCCTTGGCCAGGGCGAAAGACTTTGAATCCCCGTCATTCTTGGTGATCCTTGGCCAGGGTGAAAGACTTTGAATCCCCGTCATTCTTGGTGATCCTTGGCCAGGGCGAAAGACTTTGAATCCCCGTCATTCTTGGGCAAACGGTGAGATGCCAAACGGAAGAACGTTTCTGTGTGCTGGGCGACCTGACATGCTGGCTCCTAACACACCTCTGCTTTGATTTCAAGCATGCACACATGTGCCTCTGTTGGGAGGGGGTCAGCTTGTGGAATGTTGCTTGACTGGCATCCTTGCATGGTTATGCCATAGCTCAAGCCTGCCATACTGTCAGGTGTCCTGTCTGTCCCCTCTCTGTGACTCGCCTCCATCTTGTACAAAGGGTCCTGGATCCCGAAGACCCTGTCCGTGTCCTGTGGCCACCAGCTACTTCCTCTGGCTACAGTCAGTTCCAGGTATTCCTCATAATGTTCTACCTACTTCTGGTTTAGAGTCTGTGAGGGGCGCAGGTCACCCCAGGACAGTGAATGAATGTAGCAACCCACAAAGAACTGCCACAAGTATGTCATCTCCAGGAGTGCCAGGGCGCAGGACAGCAGAGTTCTTCTGCAAGCTGAGCATGCTATGGCCTAGACTTTGCTCTACACACGGAACTCTAGATATACTTATTAAAGTCCTTGGGCAAGGGAAAACCCAAGAACCAGGACCAAGGGTGAAGAGAGGAGCCAAAGCCATGGAAGGGGGCTACAGAGCCCTGTGGGAGTCACTAGGAAAGAGTGGAAAGCACTGGCTAGTGTCCATGGCACACATGGGTTGTTTTCAACCATGAGACAAAACTGACTGTAAGGAAAAATTCCTGGCAGCCAGAGCCACACGGAAAGCATGGCTTCTGTTTGGAGAACACGAAGTATTTCAATAGAGTTCAAATTCCCTGGACAGCATCAGAAGTGAGTGTGTCCTATCAGCCCCACATGGTCAGAAAGAGGGATTTTGACTTTGCCCTTCCTTCCAGGGCTAGTCATTTCTGCATAGGATGATAGGTACCCCAATATCTGGAACAAAGCTTGGCACTATCTCGACACTCAGTAACTGTTTCTATAGAGATTGAGTGAATGAACCCAAGTCAGCAGAGGCCAGAGATTCTGCCTTGGATGTTGTGAACCAGCCACTGTCTATGTCCCAGAAGGCTGGCCAGACTATAGTTTAACAATACAGCCCACTGGGGAAACATTTGGGCTAGGTACCATGAAAAGACGTACCGACAGTCTGTTCAAAATACCATACGCAGGTGTCATGGGCTGCTAAGGTGCCTTCGTGTGCTGGAAATTCATGGGATTTCTGTCCTCGTCACTCACAGAACAGTGTCAGAGCTTGGCTCCAGTCTAGACAAGCAGTGTGGTAAGTATCTGTGGGATGGACTTGATCATTTGCCATGCCAAGGGCACTTCTCTCCCCTCGTGTGTCAGAGTGGGAGATCCAGGAGGGGTCACAGCCCATGGATGTCCTGGCCTCTCTAGAAGGCAGCTGTTTGCCCCCACACTCCCAGGCATCTCAAGCAAGGAGGTCACAGCCTGGCTTACCTTCAGTGGAGATGGACAGGAAGAGCTGGGGGATGCAGCCATTCTCGGTTGTCACTGTGGTGGAGGAGCTGGAGAGCAGCCCTGGAACTGCTGTGCTCCGCCTGGGCTGAGCTGGCACTGGGGTGAAGCTGGGTGGCGGCAGGTGTCTTCTGCCTCTTCCACAGGTAAGTGCACGTGCGTGTTTCCCCACTTTGGTTTCCGGGTTTGTTTTATTGGGCTGGAGCTTACCAAGAAGGAAGAAATCTGTGCACATGGATGGGCTGGCTCAACTGTCCGATCCCAGTGTTTTCAGCAAGAGGGCTCCCACGTGAGCTCCCTGGCCTGGGGCCGAGTCCCAGTTGAAAACGCATATCAGGAAGTCCTGGGAGGCTAGAGTGCCTTCTCTGGAAACCGCAGGTGAGAGTTCTGCATGGAGAGAGCTGGGATTGAACATCTGGTCAGGGGTCAATGTAATGCCCAGAGGTTCAAAGGTCAAAGATGACAACTAAAAAGATGCCCTGAAAATGTCACTGTCTGCACACTAGAGCCACAGGCTGAAGCCAGGTGCCTGCTTGGGCCTTGAAAACTGGTGGCTTGCCACCCGAAAGGAGGGAGGGATTCGTGACCCTGAGAGGTACTTACCTGTGAGTTGCAGGAAAGATTTGCTGTGACTAGGAGCACACTGAGCCTGATGGGAGGTGATGTTTTCCTGCACAGTTGTTCAGTCCTGAGCAGGTCACCTGCCCTGCCTGTGCCCAGCCTCTCTCAGTCTGAGGTGGTGACACACGAGTACCCAAACGTGCCCTGCGCCTGTCTCTCCAGTTCCTGTGCTGAGATTATATACATAAAGAAATGGGCACGTTCCCTATCCTCAGCTGCCCAAGAAACTAACTGGGGACATCGCCTTGGGCTCCTGGGAGCCACTCTAGGTTCAAGTCTCTTGCCAACCCTAAGGTGGCTCCCTTAACTAAGAATTGTGCTTCCGTGCTCCCCTATCCAACCTTCCTTTATCCCAATCATCCTTTTTCCCCGAGTTCCCCCCATCCCCCTGTTCTACCTTTTCTCTCCCCATCTCCCCTTACCCCCATCCCACCCCACCCCCAAGATCCCAATTTTCTCCCCGGCAATTTTGTCTACTTCCCATAGCCAAGAGGATAACTATATGTTTTTCCTTGGGTTCACCTTCTTACTTAGCTTCTTTAGGTTCACCAATTGTAGACTCTGTGACCCTTATTTATGGTTAGAAACCAATTATAAGTGAGTACATCCCATGTTCATCTTTTTGGGTCTGGGTTACCTCACTCAGTATAGTGTTTTCTATTTCCATCCATTTGCATGCAAAATTCGAGAAGTCATTGTTTTTTACCTCAGTGTAGTACTCTAATGTGTAGATATTCCACACTTTCTTCATCCATTCTTCCATTGAGGGGCATCTAGGTTGTTTCCAGGTTCTGGCTATTACAAATAATACTGCTATGAACATAGTTGAACAAATGCTCTTGTCATAGGAGCCTATGGATGGAGTGGGGAGGACCTTGGACTTTCCACAGGGCAGGGAACCCTGACTGCTCTTTGGACTGGAGAGGGAGGGGAAGAGGAGTAGGGGGAGGGGGAGAAGGGTGGAAGGAAGGGGAGAAGGGTGAAGGGGGAGAGGGAAATGGGAGGCTGGGAGGAGGCAGAAAGTTGTTTTTTTTTTTCCTTTTCTCAATAAAAAAAAAGAAAAGAAAAAGAAAAAAAAAGAAATGGGCACATTGATAAGGAGAGAGATGCCTTTAGCTGAAGCAGAGACATTGCTGTCCTGATGTCTTGAGAGTCAGGCAGAGCCTGTTATCCAGAAGAGTGTGCTAGTCTGTGTAGGAACAAAGGTAGGCATGTGTGAATGCATATGAGAATGAATGGACGTGATGTGAGCCTTGAGCCTGTGTGTGCACGTACAAGCTTGCTGCATGGTGTGGTTGATCGAGTGGCTCACAACCCTTAGATCTACATGTGCTCAAAGCCCCGCCAGCGCAGTATTGCATTGTGGTTCTGGGATCTTCCATTGAAATCATAACAGCTAATGTCCATGGAGCCTTGGGATGAGCCTAGGCAGATCCATGCCTCTTCTAAGTACCAGATAATCCAGTCCTCACCAAGACTCTGCTACGGATTCCCTAGCTGTCCTGTGTCCCATGCAGAGGGAAGCTCAGTACTGAGAACAGGCACACATTCAAGTGCTGTATGGGGCACGGTGCTTAGAGCAGACTTCATTCGCTGGCTGGAACAACGGAGTCACTTTTATCATTGCCGCAACTACATACTTAAAGGAAGGAATTATGTATTTTGTCCACACTTTTAAATGGTTCAGTCCTTGGTTCCTTGATCCATACTCTTGTCTAGAACATCACAATGCCAGGAAGCTGTGTCTGTTATTCAGCCATGACAGACAGGAAGCACAGAAAAGAAGAAACAGGAAGTGCAAAGAGCAGAGTTGGAGACCACTCTCTTGGGGACATTCTTCTAGGTAGGCCCCTCCCACCTTTGACTACCTGCCAATAACATCCAGGTACTGACTTTACACTGTCTCTTTGATTGGAGACCTGGTGGTTTCTGGAAACGTCCTCCCAGGCCCAGCCTCGGCTATGCTTCAATGATTGGCTTTTCCTACTCCAGGCAAGCTGACAATGAAGCCTAGCATCCACACTCCCACTGATCTAGGGATGTGATGATTCGCGTTAACTGTGAGCCTGACACACCCTCACGTCACCTGGGAAGAGTCCAGTGGGGATTTGTCTAGACCGGGTTCTTCTGTGGGTGTGTCTGGGGGGTTTTCTAGGTTACATTAATTGATGTGGGAAGACTGTGGGTGGCACCCTGTCTGGAACCACAGACTGTGTAAAGTGGAGACAGGGAGCCGAGCAAAAGCAGGCAGGCATCCGTGTTCTCTCTGTTCCGTTCTTGGCGTGGCTGTGACTTGCTGCATCAAGTTCCAGCCTTGACATCTCCTCTCTCGCCTAAGTTGCGTTTGTCAGAGCATCTTATTGCAGTGACAGAAATGAATCCAGGGTGTGGGGCTTTGAGAAAATCCCCAGGAACCTGCCACTGTGGCTGCTTAAGTCAAGAGGCTCTCGGCCGAGCTCCCAGCTTTGTGAAATGCTACAGGGCTCTGGGGTGCTGGAGGCTACACCCATAGCTAAGGCCAGGATGCAAACACAGAAGGATGTGGTGCTCCGGGTAGCTGTGTCGAAATTAAAATCTGCCTGTATGTAAGACAGTGTCTTCAAGGGTTCAGGAAAATCAATCCTACCTCAGCTAGAAATGCCGGTTAAAGCACACTGGATTTGGGTTATCAATACCGTTCCTACTTCCAGGGTGCCAAAAAAGCTATTCATATCTTGACTTAAAACCCATAATACTTTCTATACAGACACCTCTGGAACTCAATTCATTAACGATGCACGGAACACATTTGCAGGCAGGCTTTCTTCTGGTGTATGAGGTGAGTCCGAGGGAGAATCTTTTCAGATGGCACTGGTATGGGCGGTGGTCCCTTCCTGCCCTGAAGACTAGACTCCAGCAGTTTGGTAGGCCAGCTGTGTGGGGCGTGACCCCTTGGGTCTCACAGGACTCTGCCTTCAGAAAAGCCCTGTTCTGGGCTCTGTGCTTAACAAGAACATGTTGGGGAGTCTTAATATTGTGAATAAGGATTTTACAGAAGACTACGGAACTTGGATGACCCCAGCCCCTCACTTATGGTCACACTAGACAGAACCTGGCGGCTAGCTAGACTAACACTCTTCTTCACATCGAAGGTTTGTTTGCTTCCTGGTCCTTGCATTTCCTACAGCACAATGGTGACACCAAACCTCAGACAGGCCAAAATTAAAGAAAAACAAATATAAAACCACAAAGAAATGAAACCTTTTCATTTTCATTTCAGAATTACAGCAGCACCAAGACATAGCATGGACCTGGAACTACCAGACAGGGAGCTGACCACATGCTTAATGTGCAGAGAAGTCTCGTGGATGCGCAGGTGGCACGCATCAAACAGGTGGTGTAAGCAGAGAGGAAGCTCCAAAGACGAGTCAGTGGCAGGAGGGGCAGCAGTCACACTGGGAACAGAGCACCCCAGCAGGCACGGAGAATGCCATGTTCGGTCCTTAGAGGAGCCAGCAAGTTTGAAGATGTGTTGAGAGGGACCCTGCGAACCGCAGTGCAATGGAGGGCACACAGCAGAATGTTTGGGAAGAACAGGGAAATATCAGAAGTGGAACATGATTGAAACAGAAGCAGTGAAAAGAAAGGAGTGGAGTAAACATTTGATGTCATGGTGGCTGGGGACTCACTCGACTAATCATAAGAATCACGGAGAAAGTACCCATGAAAAAAAATCACACAACTGAACCAAACAGCAGCCTGTCCCTGGGCATATCAAACACAAACTGCCAAAAACAGACAGAGGGAAAATCCTGAAAAAAGAAGAGCCATCACACACAGAGAAGAAAAGAGGTAGACTTTCAATAGACTTTTCTTCAGCAACTAGGTAATGCAGGAGAGGAGAGAGGAGCAAGCAAAGGCTGGGGAGCTGCACCTCTGCCAAACGTGAGTCCTATATCCAGTGATAAAATCAGTCCTTAAATGTGGGGAGACAGACTCTCCCAGAGAAGCAAAGAATCAGAAAGTTCATCACCAGCTGAAGTGTTCTGCAAATGTCATCTTGTGTTTTCTGTTGCTTTTACCAATTATCAAAAGCAGCTGCAGGAGGAAAAGGTTTATTTAATTATCCATGCTCAGGTCAGAGTCTATCAACGAAGAAAGTCAGAGCAGGAGCTGCAGTAGAACGAACAATAGGCACTCTCTGCCTTGGTCTGCTGTTTTCTTTAGACAGCCCAGGCCCACCTCATTGTGGATGGTGCCACCCACAGCAGGCTGGAACCTCTCATGTCAATCACCAACAAAGACCATCCTCACAGATATGGCCACAGGCCAATCTGATCAAGGCGAGTTTTCAGTTGAGATCCCCTCTTTTCTGAGTTGTATCAAGTTGGAAACAAAAGTGAACCATGGCGATCTACCCCCTGTCAATTTTGAATATTGGGAGACGTTTCCTCAGAGATAACGTGAAATGTGTATAAAGAAATGCAGATCCAGAGACAGGGAAAACAGAATGAGCAAAAGATGCCCGTCTCTCTCACTCTCGAGGTGATAGGAAAAGTGGGTGTTTAAGAACAGCAGCAGTGCCTTGGGGTGTGGTGTTTAAAGTAGCTGCTATGACGATAATGAAAAGGGCACTGGGTCACTAGATTGTAAAGACATCATTCCCCCTTAAGTCTCATAGCGTCATCTTGAAGGTGGACTTAGATAATCACATCAATTAATGATATGTATCATTAAAACACTAAGGTAACCATTAAAATATTACAAAGATGGGTAGCCAGGCATGGTAGTACACACACTAGTCATAGTTTTATGGAAGTTGAGACAGGAGGATTATGAGTTCAAAGACCAGGGCAGGCTATGTAGTAAGACCTTGTGTTAAACAACTGTGTACGTTAGGAAAGGATAGACACTGTAGTCACTGTTGAATAGAAAATGGAAGAAAGAATTAATGAGAACAATAGAAAAACTTCACACATATGACAATACCAAAGTACATCCACAATTACTTTTCAATTTTCTTTACTTAGGTGTATGTGTGTGACCTTGTGTGAGTTCATATGTCCGTGTATGTGCAGGGCATGCAGAGGAGAGAAGATGATACCAGACTCGCTAAAACTGGAGACAAAGAAGGTTGTGAGCCACCAATGAATACTCGGAACTGAACCCCTGTGTTCTGCAGAAGCAGGAAATGTTCTTAACTTCTGAGCCATCTTCCCAGCCCTTGTACAGCCACTTTTAAAAGCAAATTGTTTCAATATAGCAACTGAAGGTCAGTGGCAAAATGATGATAGAAATTGAACTTAAATACTATCTAGACAGCTTTAGTAAAGGATAGAGAAAAGCAGGACAACATGGATATCCATGTTAATTCAGACATGCATCTACCAGAGCACCGATGAGCATGGGTTATAGAGAGAGCATTGAGTGAGTCCCTGGATTGTCAAATATTTATCAAGGAAACTCTTGAAATGGGGGGAGGGATAAAGGATCCATATTGAACTGCAAAGAGAAATAGATAAAACCACTCCTATAGTTGGCCTCTTCAACATCTTCTCTCAGTAATTGATTGATTAAGCAGGCAGAAAATCAGTAAGGATATTGTTGAACTCAATAGCACCATCCATCAAGTTGATCTAATTGACATTTAGGGAATTCTCCATCTAATAAGAACAGTGGACATATCCTCCTCAAGTGATATGGATGACTCACTAAGACAGACCTTGGCCTGAGGCTTATAATACTACTTATATCATAGAACCCACATGAACTGTGTTCTCAGGCTGCAAAGGAACTAACAGTCACCACAGAAAGGTCACTGGCCATTTCCTGAATTTTGGGGGATGACCCAAAACACCTTTAAATAAAATAATACAAGAAGAGAGAAATGAGCCTCAGGAGAAAGTTATTTTTTTAATAAATGAAAAATTAAAAAAATCATGAAGGCAGGAGCTCAGTGGAGATTTGTAGCTGTAGATGGATATATTGGAAAAGAAAAGAGGTTAACAAATCAATAATCAAGTCCTGTATTAGGAAACAAGAGAAAGAGGAGTAAGTTAAGCCCAGATAAAGCAGAATAGAGTAAGTAATGAACAATACTGCAGATATTAACAAGATTTAAAACAGAAAAAAAGAAAGGCAGAAAAACTCAGAGATACTTTCTTGAAAGGGTTAACAAAGGAAGAATAGATAAATCAAAAATTAAATATCAGAAATGGAAGAGGGACCACCACACCGATCCCACGGAAGTAAGAGAATGACAGTAATCATGTCACTCCCGCCCATAGCTGCCATCAGTGCAGGAAATCTCAGTGACTTAGCACTAAAGGCAAAACCACAGAGTCACACAAGGAGAACCAAATAATGATTAGACAATATATCATAAAACTAATGCTACCAATTACTAATTATTATCACTATTATTAACAGCCTGCAGAAATACCATGTCCAAGTCTGAGAAGGAGTCAGTAGTGTGTTCTGCTCAATACTCAAGGAGGAAATGACGTTAATCATCTCTGATCTCTTCTACACATAGAAGGGAACATCTCCAAGCTTACTCCACATGGCCAGCATCCCTGATGCTTAAACCAGAGCAGACTTTTCCAGTAAGGAAAACTATAGGCTCACCCCTTTTGTGAATTTAGATGCCATGATCCTCAAAAAATTGCTAGAAAATCAAATACAAAATATATAAAAATAACTATACATTACAGCTGTACACGGTGTACTCAGCACTCAAGTCAAAAGTGTAAGGAAGAAAAAAATCACATGACCACAGCAGTAGGTGCCGAGAACAGAGTTATCCAAACCGCCCATTCTGGAACACATGTCTAATATAGTTCTGGGACCTAAAGCTGGGCGGCTGACATTACCTGAGCTCAAGACCGGTGATAAAGCTAGTGTAGTCAAGATAATGGGGGGCAGGAGAGAGGACAAACCGATCAGCAGAACAGACAAGAGATCCGGAATAAATGCTCACCGAGAGTCAGCTGATCTGTGACAATGCTGTGAAGAACAGTGGAGAAGGACCATGACTTGTGGAATTCCCCAGGTTGCTGAAACAGCTGGGCAAACACCTGGCCTCAGACAGTGGAGCTCCCCAGGGTGCTGAAACAGCTGAGCAAACACTTGGCCTCAGACAGTGGAATTCCTCAGGTTGCTGAAACAGCTGGGCAAACACCTGGCCTCAGACAGTGGAATTCCCCAGGTTGCTGAAACAGCTGGGCAAACACCTGGCCTCAGACAGTGGAGTTCTCCAGGTTGCTGAAACAGCTGGGCAAACACCTGGCCTCAGACAGTGGAGTTCTCCAGGTTGCTGAAACAGCTGGGCAAACACCTGGGCTCAGACAGTGGAGTTCTCCAGGGTGCAAAGACAGCTGGGCAAACACCTGGCCTCAGACAGTGGAGTTCTCCAGGTTGCTGAAACAGCTGGGCAAACACCTGGCCTCAGACAGTGGAGTTCTCCAGGGTGCTGAAACAGCTGGGCAAACACCTGGCCTCAGACAGTGGAGTTCCCCAGGGTTTTGAAACAGCTGGGCAAACACCTGGCCTTGAAGAACTTAGGTGCAGACCGTATAACCTTCCTTCAAGCTAGCTCACGTAGATCCAACACCTAATTGTGAGACTTACCCAATGATGGTTGCAAAATAAAGGAGGCAATGTCCAGTCTTCAACTTGCAAGGCAGTTGATGGCCTCCAAACCATGAAAAATCTTAATGGGGTATAGAATTATGTTTAATCTTTCAATTTTTTTCTGATTCTAAAAGAAGAAAAAGCTGATATCTGGAGCACAATTTCTAATTGGTCTTAATAATAAAAACCCAGAATCAGATATTAGGGGGTGAAAGCCAAAAGATCAGAGAAGCAGAGCAGCCAGCCACTAGTTCTTACCTCTGCAAAATCCTTAGACTAAATGGGATATCTGTCTCTATAAGTCCTAAGACCAAATGCTTTGAGCTCCCGTTTCCTCCCGTCTTATTTTTCTCTCTCTCTCTGCCCAGCCATATCCCTTCCTGTCTCCACCTCCCTAGTGCTGGGATTAAAGTCATATGACTCCCAAGTACTGGGATTAAAGATGTGAGCCACCACTGCCTGGCTCTGCTTCTTTTTTAGACTGCATCTATCTTGTGTAGCCAAGGGTGACCTTGAACTTGTAGAGACCCATCAGCCTCTGCCACCTGAGTTCTGGGATTAAGGTGTGTGCCACCACTGCCTGACCTTTATGGCTAACTAGTGGCTAACTCCACACTCTGATCTTTAGGCAAGCTTTATTTGTTAGATCACAAACAAAATATCACAAGTATTCAACTTGGGGTTGTAGATGATCTTGGCAACCCTGCCTTCTGACAAGTCGGTCTGATGGCGATAGTTAAGCCACAGTGACTGCCTTCCATGATGTAAGCAATCTGGAGGAATGGATCCAGAGTAAATGTAGCCATGCCATGCTGAACCAAGCAGGCTGCTTTCTTAGAAACCACTGTTCCAGCCTTCAGTTAGTCTGCCACCCAGAGAAACTATCTATTGAGGTCTCTGCCTTGTTCTCCTTCTTCTCACAGTGTGTATACTGTAATGGGGTCTTCTTTCTTAGCTCCCACAGTATATCCACTGTATGGGACCCTCCTCCCTAGGCTCCAGCTTCAACATCATCCCATCACAAACTGTCCATCGTCCTCATCTTGAAAAACCGATTTCCTCAGCCGTCAACCAGCTGTGTAGCAATTTTTTCTGGGTCTATATGCCATTCCTGGAAGGAGGCGCCTTAAGGCTCAAGTAATCATAAAGGACTTTAGTTAAATCCCAGATGTAAACAACCCAGAAGTCTCAGGAAGTCTCTGAAACTGAACTGATGTGTAAACCCCTTCTCTTCCCAAGGTCATATAAACTGTAAGGGTGGCTGAGGAGGCACAGGTAAGCAGAACTGCCTGGAAGAGGCTGTATGACTTATTTAGCTGCCTACACATTGTGCAGGGAGCTCTAGGACTCCAGCTTTTACAGCTGTCACCCATGCTGGGGTAGGCTTCTGTGTCTCCCCAGCAAAGGTGTCACACAACATTTGTTTCTCCACAAGGCCTTTCCATCGCCCTCATCCTGAGAGGTCCAAGGTTCCCAGTGTGTACAGTCTTGCAGCAGAACCTAAGGAAATGGCCAATCCTGTGCAGTTGGGCATGAACATCATGTTGGATAGCCTCTGAAGACATTGGGAGTCTGACATCTTCTCCAGGGACCTTTAAACAGCCAAGGGAAGCAAGTACCTACATACCGCTTGATTCTGGTATATCCTGGAAGCCAACAGCTGGCTAGATGCTGAGGATGGCCTGGAGATGGGAGAGTGTGAGATTGCTTAGGGGAGAGAAAAATGAAGGGAAAACAGGAAGGCAGGAGGTAGAGGGACAGAGTGGGGGAAGCCAGGGGGAAGGAGGGAGAGGAGAAAGTGTGGACAGTCCCTAATCCTGGGCTGTGGGCTGCCAGCTGCGTGGTTGTGAGTGGTACCTGGAATTAGGGTTCTCATCCTGCAACCGATGTTACGCACGAGTGCCCTAGACAGCAAAAACACAGAGGCCATGGAGTCATATCTGTTGGCCCAGAAAAGATCTTGTCAGCCACGGTCAAGAGAGATTTGGAAGGTGTTTATTTCTCTCTTGGCTTTAGTTTTCAGGACTCGCCTTGACTTCTAAATGACCAGAGCTTAAATGGAGGCCTAGAAATGGCTGCTTTTGAAAATTCCATTTATATCTGATGCAGCAATGCTGAAAATGTTCCTGGTAGCCTAGTATCCTTGCTGGCTGATGTTCCCCCTGCTTTATGGCAATCCTCTCAGATCAGCTGCAACCGGTTCTGGTCTGAGGTGCAAACAGATGCCATAGTGGACCACGGTTGTCTTCTGTAGGGCAGGGACGTCTAATCTCTTCTCCAAATCTGGCCAAATGGTTTTGACCATGACCTTGCTTCTTGCCGCCTGCCCATCTTGCCAGCTGGATCTACTATTGACAATGGCAGTTTTTGTACAGACTGGGAGTGGGGTTTGTTTGCTGCCCATCATGTACAATTGATTAGTATATGCTTAATATACCATTATTATCAATGATATCATTGTCTTTTTACAGAGAGGCACACAGCTGGCTCCTTATCCCCAAAGTCTTTAAAAGCTACAGATTCATAAAGAAAGCTCCAGCTAGAGTTTGAGCAAGAACAGCCTCACTCAAGGTGTGAAGCATCTAGTGCTAAACAAACTCTCTGTCTCATAGCTGTTACCACAAACAACGTGATTCAATGGAAAGGCTGCAGACAGAACCAGGGAGGAGCCAAGAGCAGCGTGCTCTGGCACAGGTTTCGCTTGCTGCGAGCACTGACATTCTCCGCCACTTCCACAAATGGTCTGCTTCACAGATCTTTTAATTTCCCCTTTTAAATCCATTAGTGTATAATCGCTGTACAGAGTGATGGCTTCATAATGATATTTTAATTCATCATGTGCGTTCGCTGAATTAATCCCCATTCTCCTTTATGTTTCCCCAGTCCCTACTGCTGGTCACTTCTCTCTTCTCAAATGGTCCCCTTCCACTTTCCTGTCACATGTATGAACGTAAAGCCTCATCGCACCACATGGGAGGAAACATGTACTGTTTGTCTGTTTGTTTGTTTTTCTGATTCTGGCTTATTTCACTTAATATGACCTTCAGTCCTATCCATTTTCCTGCAAATGACGCCATCTCCCCCATCTTCACGGTTGGGTACAACTCCAAAGCATTTTGGATAGGTGGCTTCTCCCTGGGGGACTGCCATGGTGAGGTTGGGGATGTCTTAGCCATCTCCCAAAGTAAGATTTGTGGCTGATGTCCCTCAACCCCCACACACCATAAAGAGACCAAAAGGTCCTATTGTGTTCCATGCTCACTGATCTATCACCCAGCCAAATACAGTGAAGACTGGAAGACTTGCTTAGTTTCATATGGAATCAATGAGAGGTTTATTATCTAGAGGAGAGAGAGAGAAAGAGAGAGAGAGAGAGAGAGAGAGAGAGAGAGAGAGAGAGAACACTAGAAGTCAACATCAGATTACTTTGCTCAGGGACTGCACACCCTGTTCTGTTTTGAGACAGTGACCAGGGCTTGCTTGCACAAGCTACCACCCTTTTGACGTGGGTGTTGGGGATTGAACTCAGGACTCTGTGTCAGCAGCACCTGGCTTTACTGATTGGGCTGTTGGTGGAGGCCGCTTGTTGGTTCCTGGCAGCTCAGCCCCAAAATAAAGCACACAGAAACTGTATTAATTAAATCATTGCTTGACCTATTAGTTCTAGTTTCTTATTGGCTAGCGCTTACAACTTAATTTAACTCATTTCTATTAATCTGTGTATTACCATATGGCTGTGGCTTACTGGGTAAACTTCTGTCCAGCATCCAGTATCTGTCTCAGGCAGGGGCTACATGGTGTCTCCTGACTCTGCCTTCATTCTCCCAGCATTCAGTTTAGTTTTCCCCACTAGCTCTTCTCTATCCCATCACAGGCCGTGGAAGAGTCTTTATTCATTAACCAATAAAAGCAAACATACAAAAGGACTTCCCACACCACTGGGCCACCTCCCCAGCTCAAGTTATGCTCTTCACAGAATGAGTGTGGTTCAGCTTCACTCACAGGTTATCTCTGGACTCGTCTGTGCGGGAGAGGAGGGATATGGGTGGTTTCAGAGCCTGCGACCGTGGTCATCAGGTCAGCCATTTTCATCTCCAAGTTTCGCTGGAGTGGCTTGATCCTGCTCATCACCACAGAGAGAACCCAAACATGTTCGCTGCCATGTCTCTCTGTCTCCCCAGCTGGCAAGCCCACGTGGGTGGGCATCATGCCAAGTCAGAGACTGAGATCTGCTAACACTCAGCCTTTTGTCTTGCATCCAAGTCAGTTCACACCTCAGGAAGCAGCGCCGCGTTTACATTTCCCAACTATTTTTCATCATTCATATTTAAATTATGTTCCTTTGAGAAGGAGATAAAGGCTGGGAATTTTATCAAGAGGCAAATAATGTAGGCAGCGAAGAATCTCACCTTTTATTATCAAAAGTGTAAAACATTGGAACCAACTCCTTAAAGAGTGCCTTCAGTGCCAGGGGCAGGTGGAAGGGTTACACTTGGTGCTGAGTCTAACTGCCACCGCATTTAATGAGACTGGACAGCCAGGTGGCCCTGATGCTAAGGATAAGTAGGTTGGTTTGTGTCAGGTGTTTCTAAAGCAACCACAAGTGTGCCTGATTTCCAGGGGCGTAAGGTTACCAGTCAGTGGAGACTCAACCCCAAAGCTGCCCAGAGCTTTCTCCTAGAGATTACACCCCAAACAACAGGAGCCAGAGGCTCTGCTCATGAAAAGATACATTGAATTAGATTGTGTGTATTAAGACATTCAGGAATAGCATTCGGTTTTTGGTTTTCGGAAAATATTGACTCAGAATAACGCACCCGAACCTGTGGCCACAGAAATAAATGGGGATGGCAGGGCAGTGGAGCCCATGCCTGCTTCCTCGGGGGCTTGGTGGAGGACTGAGCCATGCAGAGTCCTCCATCAGCCCCTGGGGAAGGTGACAGCAATTCTGGTCTGAGCAGCTCCCAGGGAGCTGTCCCAGGTAGGACCTCAGCTTTCCCCATACTTGGCAACATTTATACTGAGCTTCTGGTTGGCCCATTGGGTCTGGCCTGCCCCGGCTGCTTTCTGTACTGCTTGTGGATGAGACAGGTCCTGTTGCTCCTGGTCTTCGGCCCCCCTGAGGAGGAGCAGGGATGACACTGGGATTCAAAAGATATTGCTAGGATGGGGTGAGTAGGATGGAGTTGGGGTAGGGTCATCTGACCTTGGTGACATTTCTGAAATGCAGAAAGTGGGGCTCAGGGTAGGGCAAAGGGTCCTGCAATGGAGGGGAGAGTGACCCCCAGAACACACACCCGTAAGAGCGTAGGAATGCAACCTTACTTGGAAATAATACCTTTCTAAATGCAATGATGAGGACTGCAGATGGAACAGCTTTACTTTTCCAGGCAAACTTTAAGAGGCTAGCGTCCTAATGGGCAGAAGAGAAGGCTGCAGAGGAGAGGTCCCCAGAGCCGTAAGAGGAAGAATTGTGTTGTTTTAGACCCTACTCCTCAAGGACACCAGGTCTGCCACGAGAGATGGGGAAAGGACGGTCACCCCATTTCTCTCCAGGCTCATCCCACACCCACAGAGACCTGATCCTTTCTCCTTGCTGTCTTAAAATAACCAACAAACGCAGCTTGGAGACAGGAGGGTTTATCTTGGCTCAGGATGTGAGCGCTGCTCATTACCACAGGGAAGATGCAATGATAGGAGCCTCCTGCAGCTGGTCACGTTGCAGCCACACCTGGGAAACAGAGAGAGGAGAAAGATGGTGTTTGGCTCACTTTACATTTTCAGGAAGTTCTAGATCCCTGCCCACAGGCTGGTGCCACCCACATTTAGGGTGGGTCTTATCATCCCAGTTAACCAATTCTAGAAAGTTCTCCTCAGCATGCACAGAGGTTTGTTTCCGAGGTTCCTGTGGAGTCTGTCAAGTTCATAGCTTTCCCCTTCACTATGGCCACTTGGCATTTTCTGGGCCCAGTTGGAGTCCTTCCCTGTCCCTTCTGGAAATCTGTGCCAGCACAGGAGTGCCACACTCACCTGAAGAGCCTCTTGCCTGTGGTTTCTCCGGAACAGCCTGGAAGAGGGGATAAGAAGGAGGATGCTGCTGGTCCATGCCAACCTCACTGTCTCCACATTGGGGGCCCTGGGTTTTCATTCTGAGAGGCTGCACAGTTTTGCTTTGGGTACCAGACTGTCTGACATGAGGTGAGCATGGCTGCAGCTTCTTACCACCCCACACCCACCTCAGCTCGCAGAAGTCCCGCTGTGTTAGTGCAGATAGTGCAGGCCTCACTGCCCTGCAATTGGAGGCACCTGAATGTAGACCCCATGCTAGTGACCATGGAGTCACAATGTACCTGTCCATGCCCAGGCCAGGGGAGGTTTGGACTTGAGGGGATACACATGATGTATGCACACCCACAGGGCCAGCTGTCTGCTTCACTGTCTGAATTCTCCTTTCTCAGGCCTTGGTTCCCAGAAGGATTTCAGTGATTACACAGCAAGGAACATGCAGTAAGTGATCGGTAAAAACAAAACAAACAAACCCATACAGGAACACAAGCACCTGGCCCAAACAGGCTCCGATGGATCTTTAGAGCAAAGCTTCTCTGAGACATTTGCCTACTCACTGCCCACCTCTATTAGACACTCGAGAACTGGTCCGTTCTCAACAGTTCCGACTCCCTATTCCCGCGTGGTGAGGCTTGATTGGGGGCTGGGCTGGGAACCTGTACTTAATCTGAACTTAACAAGCTCTCAGGAACACACAGCACAGCCCTGAAGAAGAGGGGTGGCCTCAGTGACCACCAGGAAGAAATAATCCCCTATACATTGCCAAGATCCAAAGCAGGGGCCAGAAAATGCCCATATTTCTGAGATGAATGCTCATCCCAGGGGATGTTAAAAGCTAACATTATTTTGTGTGTGTGCTAGCTCTTAGCTGCACAGCAAAATAAAAAAAAAATACACACTGTGGAGTGGGAAGGGATGAGGGAAAAGAGGAGCAGCTGGGAGCCAGCTCCTTGAAGAAAGTGTGCTGGGTTCTGGGTGGCCTCTTTGGGCATGTTCCCCAATAAGGGGCTCCAATAATCCTCCAAGCAAGAGGTCAAACCATGTAGGCACAGGTAAGAGACTGGCACACTGTGGCAACTCCTTATTCTGGGATTCTGCAGGGACACACTCAAGAGTGTAAAGGTAAACAAACAAACAAACAAACCAAAATAGGAGAGGAAAAGAGAAAGAAAAAGATTATATAAGGCTGGGCAATCAATACAACTTCCCCGCTGAGATGGGATGCCCTTGCATTATGTGGTATTTGCTGGGAATTTATAGCAGAGCCAAGAACAACAAATGGGACAGCAGCTGAGAGCATGGCTCTCACACCACGGGGATGTGGGAATCCACACGGTGCTCAGAGACTCCACACTTAAGAGAGAGAAGCGAGTGATTCCTGGGAACCCCATCAGCAGAGCATTTTGGGGAACCTGCCCTCAGACACGGGAAGTGAGCCAGGGTGGCTCCTGGCTGCAGGAGAGTGTAGCCAGGGAGTTTGTTATGCTCTGGTTTTTACTGTCCTCTCTTGGCCTGTACGGCCTTTCAAAGGAAGCCACCTGTGTCTGGGTCCTGGTCCTCTCCTTCGGCGTGGTAACTCCCTTCAGGGATCTACTGTGAAGGGGCTTCTGTGGATTCATTCCACAGACCTGGGAACTGAGCACATACTCATCAAACCACCGTGCTTAGAAAAGAGAATCGGCGCCTCTGCAGGGACAGCCATGGTCCTCTACGCTTAACTGGCCCCTTGACTTCTGCTGGCTGGAATTATTACTAGGTTGGGGGCAGCATGCAATCAGCAGAGGAAGTGAGGGCAGACCGCTGGTCTTTGTCCCCTTGGCTTTCTGCCCACTGAGTAGTCTGTGAAGGAGGAAGGTGCTAGAGAGCCTCAAGGGATTGGTTTGCTGTAAAATGAGGTCAGCCAAGATCAGGCCAAGGAACAGGACACGCTGGCCCTTCCATTTGGGGGTGTAGGAGAGCTTGAGTATTTCCCATTATTCAGCCCTGGATTTCTTGCTTCTAAGCAGTGAGATATCCCTGAGGTGGACCATCAGTTACTTGCAAACATTATCCTATTTTAATTTAATTTAAAAATCGGTGCATTTTGATAAAATCTGAGATAAAGATTGTGTGGATCAAGGAAGCTTTAGATGAGTAAGAAGATGACATGTTTCCTAAGGAGAAGCATTTGACAGTAGTGGTGGCTTAGACACGGTGGCTTCCCTCTGTTTCTGGAGCACTTTCTCCCTTCTGTCGCCTCTTGCTTTTCCTTTGGCTATCTACACACGAGGGCTTCCCACTACTCCTAGGAGAGGGTGCCCATCTTCCTAAGGAGCTTCATTCTCCAGTGTGGCCCAGTCAACAGAGAAGCCCAACAGACTGGTACCCCATTCCTCAAGCTGGGTGCAAAGGTGATGGATAAGAAACCATTATACCCTCTCTGTGCCAATATAACTGAGCCCTGAAGGTGTCACAGTGCCCCACCACTCCTGTGTCCCACATCTTACTGTCCTCACCTGCCATCGCTCCCCATAGCTAATAGAAATTACACAGAGGACTTTTTTCTGAACCCCATCCTCAGGAGAGGTACCCACCAAGAAGCAGAGTCTCAGTGCCCCAGGAGCCTGTTGCAGTGCATGTGACCAATAACAGGGCCCAGGTGGACATGTGATAAGAAGATGCAGACCCAAGTCTACCCCTGCTTATAGTGGGCAGGGACAGGAGACACAGTGTAGCCAGAAAGAGGCCCCCGACTCTGGGGCCCTGAGGCCCCTGAAATAGGACCCAGCGTTCTTCTAAGACACGGGCCCTGAGACGGAGAGGTTATTTCAGATGCACCAGAATGCACAGTTATGGGTGCTGCAGCAGGGCTCCCAGGCTTTTCTCTTCCAAGTCGACTTCAGCCAGCACCCAAGAATGCGTTGTACCCCTGGATGGGACAAAAGCTCAGGGAATGTCACCTGACGTATGCACTTCACACCTGCTACCTCTGCAGAGTAGACAGAGAGACATACAGAAGAGCCTGGAGCCACCTCATGCTCTAAGTCCTTCCCTCTGGAGGGCTGGGCTCTGGAGGGCAGAACTCCCAGGCATGAGTGGGAAGCCTCTTTTGTTCTGGGCATCGGAGCATCTCTCAACCAGTGGCACTGGGAGGATGTTGGCACTCAAGAGGAAGGAAGGACACCTAGGGTTGGCACTGAGTAAGGTTGGCTGGCATGGATGCAGCTCATGTTTCTTCTCTGTAGAAATACTCCCCAGAACAGGAATACTTGTCTGTTTCTTTTTTCATGTTTGTATTGTCGATAGACTCTCAAATTCCCTATTAGGTAGATTATCAACTTACACCACCACCACCATCACCACCATTACTACCATCACCACCATTATCATCATCAACCTCACCATTCTAAAGGCTTAAACTGAAAATTTTAGTACTGGATAACCTATCAGTTCAGGTTCTCAAGAGAAACAACCTACTTGGGATAGATAGATAGATAGATAGATAGATAGATAGATAGATAGATAGGGACAGAGACACAGAGACAGAAACAGAGATGCAGAGAAAGACAGAGACAGAGAAAACCGACAGAGATTCTCTGTGTGTGCATGTACCTCTGTCTGTCTTGTTTGTGTGGTATCTGTGTCTCTGTGAGTATTTGTCTTTACCTATCTGTGTTTATGTGTATGTGTGTGTGTCTCTGTGCCTGTGTCTCTGTACATGCATGTGTGGTCATATATACTGTTGGGGAGGCAGGAGTGGTGTCTTAGAGTTTCTATTGCTGTGAAGAGACATCACGACCACAGCAACTCTTATAAAAGAAAACATTTCATTGTGGTGGCTTTCTTATAGTTCAGAGGTTTAGTTCATTATCGCCCTAGCAGGAAGCAGGGCAGCATGCAGGAAGATGTGGTGCTGGATCAGGAGCTGAGAGTTCTTACATCTTGATCCAAAGGCATCAGGAAGTGTACATTGGGTGTGGCTTAAATGTATGAGACCTCAAAGCCTATTTTCATAGTGACTTCCTTCAAGAAGGTCATACCTACTCCAGCAAAGCCGCAACTCCCAATGGTGCCGCTCCCTGTGAGATTATGGGGGTGATCACATTCAGACTACCACAAGTAGACACATGCAGGAGATGCTTAAGTTGTGAGGTCAAAATGGTTTATATAGAATTGCGAGCTGAGAGTGAGGGAGGGATGAATGCGGATGCATGCTGGGTTTGCGGCTTGGACAAAGGGATGACACAGCCATCCTGAAGGACAGAAGACTCTGAGAGGAGCAGGCTGGGAGGAAAAGCAAGTATAGAAGCCACGTAATTAAAGGAGAAGGCAATTTGTAGAGTGTGACCATCTGAGTCAGTTAGGTTGAGAAAAGCTGCCTGTATTTCCCTAGTAATTTTAGCATAATTATTAGCTTTGGATTATTGAAGAATTAGCTTTTCCCAGAAAGACACAATTTTATATAGATATTTTAAAATGTTTTCATATGCAACCATAAGAAATAACACAAAGACCCCATGTACCCATCAACAGTAGTGATGTCTCACTTGGCTTGAGGTAGTGCCTCCAGGATGTTTCAGTGGATACTGAGTACACCAGGCTGCTATGGTTATCCTGACGCATGAGTGTGTATATGTACATGTGTGTTCATGTGTATGATTGCACGTGTGTATGTGTGTATGTGCATGCTCGTGTGTGCAGACCCATATTTGTTACCTATGCAATTTCATTTTTCACATTTTAAATGTTCTATCTCTATCTGAATTTCACTTTTTTGGTAATTTTACTAATTAAGCAAAAGGGAATTGACATAGGAATTGAATACTTAAATAAGTGTTCTCATTAAATTAATGATGTGGTGCCCACTCATTGATCTATTATAAAACTTAAAATCTCTTAATTGAAATGTGGATGGGAGGGATGATGAAAACCTGCGATGAAAGCTAAGGATGGAGTGGGTTTCTCGCGTCCGGATTGCGCACAGATGTAACTAGCGGGAGCAAGAAGCCCTGGACCTTTCGTCTCGGGTACAGATCTGCTGTGTTTACAGCTTCGTCTCAGGTGAGGATTAGCGTCCAAATTCACTGTCTTAGCAAAGTCAGGACAGTGGGAGCCAAGGGCGCCACTTGTCCCTGTCACTTCGAAGACAATGCTTTGCTGTGTGAATGTGACCCTGATGTACAATAAGGTTTCCTAGGAGTGACTTATGAATGTTCGTACCTTCACTGAGCTCCTACTGTGTACATAAGGAGCTTCCTGGGGACCCTGCCCACCTCAGCAAGGTGGGGTCTCCGGATGGGCCACAGAAGGGGAAACAGGCATACTGAGCGTGGATAATTTCATGGTGGTGTGTGGGAAAGATGCCTCGCAAAGTCATGACCATGGAACCCATGTGTGTGTGAGTGCGTACCTGAGCGTGTGTGCAAGTGTATGTGTATGTGTGCATATGAAAACCAGAGGACATCAGATGTCCCTCCTTGTGTGCAGCCTGTCATTGGCCCCAGGACCTGGATTATACAAGTATGTGGGTTCAGGGGATTGAATTTATATCCTCGGGCGTGCAAGGCAAGCACTTTACCAGCTGAGTCTTCTCCACAGCCCACAGCTTATTTTTTGATCATTACGGCCTATAGATCTGTCCTGGTAATGCAATCAGCACATGAAGTCAATCTGGGGTATTTGAACTTTGGCCACAAGGTTGATCAATGTGGAAATAACACCCAGAGCCTATAAAACTGGCCAACTCATCTACATAAATCCCCCATGGAACAAATGGAAGTTAGAGATGTTTCTTCCTGTGGACATTTGTTCTGCTGCGTTGGCTGGAGAGTGGCTTTGGCTTCCCACTGGTGTTTATTCTCTGAGTTCATACTGAGGGGGCCATGTTGGCCTTCTATACAGCTATGGTGTCACCATGGTTACCCAGGTGGCCTTCACTCTGTCACCGTCTGAGCTGTTCTCCACAGTGGTTGGAGATACTCCCAAGAGTTAAGGCCAGACACGTGGTCCCTGCATTCATGGCCATCCTGTGCCTTCACCTCAGGCAGAACTGGAATGGGACCACAACGCAAAACCGAGAACTTGGCGGGTCCAGAACCGCCTGCTCCTTTTTGTCCGGCTCCCTCCTCCCTATTGTCCTTGGCACTGCAGTCTCCTGATTGCTTCCAAAGGTAGGCATATTCCCCTGGGTATCTGAGTGTCCTCTGCTTAGCAGTCTCCGGAAGACTCCCACACAGTGAGGTGCCTTCCCTTGCTCTGGGCTCTGTTAACATGTCACCCCTTCCTTCCTGTGTGAGTCTGTCATCTTCCTGTGTGAGTCTGTCATCTTCCTGTGTGAGTCCTCCTCCTTCCTGTGTGAGTCCTCCTCCTTCCTGTGTGAGTCCTCCTCCTTCCTGTGTGAGTCCTCCTCATTCCTGTGTGAGTCCTCCTCATTCCTGTGCGAGTCCTCCTCCTTCCTGGGTGAGTCCTCCTCCTTCCTGTGTGAGTCCTCCTCCTTCCTGTGTGAGTCCTCCTCCTTCCTGTGTGAGTCCTCCTCCTTCCTGTGTGAGTCCTCCTCATTCCTGTGCGAGTCCTCCTCCTTCCCTCCGTAACAGAGTGTGACCTGATACCCGTGAGCTGAAATAAACCTTTTCTTACTCAGATCATTTTTGGTTTCTGTGTTTTCACATCAATAGAAAAATAACCGTCTTTTTGAAATACATCTCTGACCTTCAGTCATCAGAGGGCGCAAGATGAGCTGGTGACTGTTGTCAGCTGGGTACTGGTCCTCATGACCTACTTTCTGAGGGTGAGATGGGCTTCCGGTAGAACAAGTGAGCTGCAGAAGGGGTAGAAGTTCTCCGACCATCTGGGCTGGCTTCTGGGGTCCCAGGAGGCTGTTGTCTGACTTCATCTGACATTTCTCATGCCCACCTGACCTCAGAGGACAGGCAGGAGTCTCAGACCCTCTTCTGCCAGGCACGGTTTCAATATCTTCTTATTGTACAGCCTGGGCAGATACTTTTTGCACTATCTGCCCCCTTCTTTCTGGAAGCTTCCCTATCCTCTAGCCAGATAACTTAAGCCTTTCCATGCTCTGAAACACAGCCTTCATCTCTGCAAGCTAACCCCGTGTGCAGTAGATTCTCTTCTTGGGTCATTCCTCACTCCCTCCTGACCCCGTCCCAGGCCCGACATTCTTTCCAAACCTTGCAATTAGTGAACTAATCCCTGACCCTACTCGGGAGCAGTCGTAACCGGTGAGAATACCCTGCTCTTTCTCCTGAAGCATGCTGCTGCTTTCTGTTTGCCTTTGAGAAGTTGCTTAGTGGCTTTGATGGCAGTGTCCTTTTCTGCAGACGAGACAGCCAGGCCCAAATCACAGGTGTGGTGATGGGTCAATGTTCCAGCTGGGCACTTGTGCTGGAGCAGGCCCTTGAGTTGGGAATTTGACAAGGTGTTGGGAAATGGAGGTCTGACGGATGTAGAATTGTTCAGCTTGCCAGCTGCACAGGAGCAGGACACACTGGCCTTCTGAGAGGAGCCCGGGAATCGCCTTCCACATGAAGAAGCCCATTACCCACGGTAAGGACACAAGCCACTTTCTTTAAGATCTGAATCGGCTGCCTATAATTAGTTCCCCACTTAGCTCAATAAATTCCCTCGTAAGCATATAATTCATTATAAATAAATATTACCATGGAGATGGCATGATTATAATAATTCTTAGAGTGTTTACTCTATACAAATGATTATTAACCATATGCATTTCGCTATTGTGTGGCAAATTCCCAGGCCTGCTAACGAGCAAGCCGTTTCATGTTTACATTCTGATTGTTATTTTCATGAGCAAAATCCTGCCAAGCTCAGAAACATTATGAGAGTGTGGGAGCGTAGAAGACAATGATCTGTCGCTGCGTTCATTTCAGTGGGGGTCAGAGGTGCTCCGGGGCACATGAGCGCGATGTCCTTTTGGCAACGACAGTAATATTCATATATGTTTATTTTTCTCACTTTTGGAGTGCCAAGAGTAATTCTCCAGAGTGCATATTAGATCAGATGACAGTTTTCAGTAGTCAAGGTCACGTAAACACACTGCAGGCTGCATGGCAGACAAACATACGTGTGTAACAGTCATTGCTTTGCCTCAAGTCCTACCTCTACTATATTTTTATTATATATATATATATATATATATCTGTTATGAATTCTAACTTATGAGTTAGCACAGTAAGAGACTGGCGATATTGACCATGGTGGTTTTGATGAGAAATGTTCTCATATTTAAATATTTGGTCCCAAGTTGGTGGCGCTCTTTGGGGAGGCTAAGGAGGGGTGGCCTCGCCGGAGGAAGCATGTCCCTGGTGCCTGGCTTTGAGAGCTCACAGTCTCCGTCTGGTTCTCGTCTGCTCTCTGCTGTGTGCCTACAGTTGAGGCCATTGAGCCCCGAGCTCCCATCCGCCATCAAGCCTGCTGCTATATCTCCCTGCCCTGATGGACTCTCCCTCTGGAACTCCCTTCTGCAAGTGGCCTTTGGTCCTCGTGTCTCATCCCAGCAACCGAGAGCGACTGACATACCAACTCATACTAAATCTATTGTGAGAACACATTTGAAGGAATCTTCCCGGGAAACAGTAGATCATGAAGGACTGAAGTCGCAGAAAGCAAACCCAGGGACTTGGGGTTGGGGGTACTATTTCAGGAACTTTCATTTTATTGAGTTTGAGTATTTTTTCAGCTTCATATCTGAACTGTGAGCACAGACAGACACCACTGACGGTTATAGCCTAAAAGTGAAATGTCTCATGAGAGAGATGCTTGCCACCCAAGCGCAAGGTCCTGAGTTCGCCCCCCAGAGCTGGCCGTGACGACAGGAATGCCTGATCTCCGCACTAAAATGAGATGGGAGGCAGAGAAACAGAAGGGCACAAAGCCTGCAGACCAGGTAGCCTGGTGCATGTGTCTGTGAGCAAGAGACTGTTTCAAACAAGGTAGGAGGAGACAACTAACATCCAAGGGTGCCCTCTGGTCTCCTGTGCTGAGACACAGCTGCACCATAGACACACATCACACATGCCACATGCATCATACACAGGGACACATACCACTCAAATGTCCTCCAGAGGCTCACATGTTTGAACACTAGGTTACCAACTGTTTTGAAATGTTATGGGACCTTTAAGGGGCGGGGCTAGTTGGAGGAAGTGGGCCACTGGAAGCAGGTCTTGAGGATTATAGACAGCCTTGCTTATAGTCTGGGCTCTCTCCACTTCTGGCCAGCACCATGTAAGCCAGCTGTAGCAAGAACTCCAGCCGCCACAGACAGCCTCGGTCGTCGTGCTTTCTGTGGTGGAGCAATGCTTGTAAACCATGAGCCAGAGCAAGCCCCGTCTCCCTTACCTAGCTGCTGTCAGCTGTTCTGTTGCATCGAGAAGGAGGCCAACATGCTTCTCGCCCGCATTTTAAGTCAGTCCCTGGCCCTAAGTGTGGTTATCCTAGGTCTTGTCTACCTTCACACACAGCTAGAAACAGCTCTCATCCTTAGTGCTGTGGTCTTAGCTGGATGCCTGGGATTTGGAGAGGAAGGAGAAGCAGGAAAGAGAGAGGGTAAAATATGGTCACAGGGTCCGTGCTATTCCACCCCGTGTAGGTTCCTGACAACTGCCTTGGAGACATCACCCAGTCTTCAGTTAGATTCTGAGCCCTGGAATTCAGGCTTGAATCTGCTGGCTTGTTTCTGTGGTCTCAGCTGAGCTCTTTCCTGTGTCCACGGGGTCTCCTGAGGTGCCCCTGAGCATAAGGCTCAATCTGTGTGCCTGTGAACCCCCTCCAGATGGCCAGCTTGGCTCTGCTATGGGAGGGTAAGATCCCAGAACACATGCAAGGTCTCTGGGTCTCCAAGGCCTCAGATGGGTACAGCCACTTTTGGCCTGGTCTGCTGCAAGCTTACCCTAGGTGAGGGCAAGTGGTTATCTTACTTGTAAGCTTGTCCCCACTCAGGGCTGAGGGTGGCTGTCCCCACCTTTTCATAGAAAGAAGCTCAGAACTAAGAGTGATACCGTGGTGGGAGGCAGAGCCACTGTGCAAGCAGCCAGCGTGTGCCTCTCTGCCACTGTCGCCCTGACCCTCCACTGTCCACTGAGGCACCCAGCCTTCTCTCCTTGTGAGGGTGTAAATACATGCTCACAGATGCCCGTTTGCTCAAGAGAGTAACGGGAGGCAAGAGTTCCAGACCTCACCTGAGCACGTGACCCCCACGCTCATCTGCTTACTGCTGTTTGTGAGAAGCAGATGTTTAAAATTATAACTCATTTTGCTCTGAATCAAGGCTGATTCGGGTTCTCGGATTGCTCTCTGAAACCTGTTTTGTGTTGACAGAACTTGGACATTAGCCAGAGACGTGCACCTGTAGGTCCTGATTCAAGTCACCCCACATCCCGGTCCCCAGAGTCCCGGGAGCAGGGAGTGGGACTTGCGTCAGTCATTTTCAATTATTTCTCATCAATGTATGCAGCTGTGAAAATGGTTAGGGCGATGGAAAACTTTTCACATGCAAGATGGTTGCCACGGAGCGAGGACGGAAGGTACCAGCAAGGTGACAGGCTGTGTCTGTTCTAAACTGAAAGACAAAAGCCAGAGGAATTGAAATCTCAAGGAAAAAAAGGAAGTGATTTCATTGCCCTGATTTCCACACTTTTTTTTTTTTTAAAAAAATTGCAGGGTTTGGATTTTTAAAACAAAGGTGAGCATAGGCAGAGGTGGGATCGTTAGCTCGCACCACGCCTCTTGATCTCCTGCCAGCAGCCTGGAGATTCTAAGCCCTGGACCTCCTTGTGTGGCTCTTTTAGCTTCTATGCAAAACCCGCATCAGCGGGAGCAACTTGGCTGCTGTGGATCTCATGAAGAGAGTCTCAGTATATACCCACCACAGGAACCGCTTCTCAGAACCTAGCTTGAGGAAAATTCCCTCAAAGACTTTAGCGCTCAGAAATCATAAGAGCCCGGTGCTGAAACCTTCCAGAAGGCTCTTCTGCACTAGTGAGCCACACTGAGATTAAGACTGATTAGTGGCATCGGGCTGTAAGTGGGATGAAATATGCCCCCACGTCTCGAGGAGTCATCCATTGGAGTTACCACTTGTCCGATTCCTGTCGGCAGCTGAATTTATCACGCAGGCATGAAATCCGCCTGTAGCCTGTTCCCGGCTGCCTGACTCTTAATCAACAACCCACTCTTGGGGATTTTTGGCTGCCTCACCTGGTTATGCCAATAAATCTGAGTGAATAGCTGCTTGATTTGTTATTGATTTCCCCATGGACAAATTTGGGGCTGCATCTTCAGCGATCAGTCTTCACCACGGAATGTCAGGGCAAAGGAAAATGCCTTGGCCACCTGGGGAGGCTCATGGGCCACATCTTTGTGTTAGAGCACTTACCATCTCTGATTACTGAATTAAGTTGGTGCGATATCCTGGTTAAGGGGAGAGGGGTGGAGTGTGTGGAGGACCCACAGATTCCTCACAGCCTGGCAGACCAGGGACCAGAAAGGAGACAGCCGCAGAGCTGGATTATAGCCCTTGTGGTCTTCCTCCCTAGAGCCACACCAGCTAATCCTGACATCCCAAAGGTCCTACAACCTCACAAAGCAGCGAGATCTTCTGTGGACCAAGTGTTCAATCAAGGCCTTTGGTGGGGGAAGCAGTTCATACTAAGACCATGACAGCTGTCAAGCCTGGCTATGCTTCAGCGTTCTCAGTGTGAACTGAGATGAGGCCCCATGAGTAAAAACCCCCAGGATAGAAACACCAGAGCCGGAGCAACAGGGCACCCTTCCTGGGAAGCTGAGCTCAAACCCATGTCAGCTGGAGGTTTCACTCCTGTCCTCTATGTGGATCTTTGTATTCTCCGTGGAAGTGGGTTGACCTGGAATGCTGGAGAGGCTCTGGAGATGCAGTGGGGACCTGAGGGGAAGATGTGGTCTCATCTCTGGACTTGCAGATGCATCCACAACACCATCAGTCAACGTGGCTTGCCATTTTAGAGAGAAAATCACCTAGGCCCCTCCCCATGGCTGATGGAGGAAGGTCATTGGCCAATAAAGAAACTGCTTGGCCCTGTGGGTGGAGTAAACAGAACAAAATGCTGGGAGGAAGAGGAAGTGAGGTCAGAGTCTCGACATCCCTCCTCTCTGGAGCAGACGCCTGAGAGAGACGCCATGCCCCGCTCCCGGGATGAGCCATGCCCCGCTCCCGGGCAGACACACGGCATGAAGCTCCAACCCAGAATGGAATAGGCTAGAATCTCCCTGGTAAGCGCACCTTGGGGTGCTACACACAGATGATTATAAATGGGCTAAATTAATATGTGAGAATTAGCCTAGAAGAGCTAAAGGGCCAAGCAGTGATTAAATGAATACAGTTTGTGTGTTGTTATTTCGGGCATAAGCCGAGCAGGCGGCTGGGGTGCTGGGAATGCAGTCCCGCCGCCCTTATTACTACAGATTGGCGCCCACGTGGACAACTGAATCCACAGAAAGCCTGAAAAAGCTTGGGAAAGAGTAAAGCATGTTTTCTTGATAGTGACAATTTCTCATATCTACTCTGCTTGCTAGAAGCAAGCAAGCGCCTCATCTAAGAGAGGCTTCCTGACTCAGCTTTAGCTGCAAAACCCTGCAGCTATTAAGAGGTCCTGCCACGAAACACTTAAACGGTGTTGATGAAAAGCTGAACGCATGCTTTTCGGTTTTCAGCCGTAGCAGGAAAAAAGCTGCGCCGTTTAAAAATGCCGGCTTTCTGGGCCATCCTGCCAGGGCAAACTCTGACTGTTTGAGGCAGGAGGGCCGGCTACCGAGAGAGGACTTGAGTGTTGTCTGTTGTAGCTCACTTGCTGGCAGGGACCTTGAAATGCCGTAGAGTTGTCACAGTAAACATAGCTACAGCCTATATATCCGCCATGAGGCTGGAAAGCTAAGAATGGACTGGATCTAGCTGGCAAAGCCACGGCTTTAGTCCTACTGAGATTGCGTGGTAAATTAAAGGCTCTTGTGGTCAGAAAAAGAGAGATATACAGTAAGGAGAGATGCAAAGATAAAGAAAATTTCTAAATGGTTTACTGTGTGTTAAAAATATATGCAAGCTAAAAGTTGAAGTTCTTAAAGTAAAAAAAAAAAGGAAGAGAGTTGTTGTGTGTGGTAGTACACACCTTTAATCCCAGTGCCTAGAAGGCAGAGACAAACAGATCTCTGTGAGTTCAAGGTGTAGTAGTGTACACCTTTAATCCCGAATGCCTGGGAGGCAGAGACAGGCGGATCTCTGAGAGTTCAAAGACAGCCTGGTCTACAGAGTTACTTCAGGTCAAAGATACAGAGAACCTGTCTCAAAAAGCAAAGAGTTAAAAGTAAAAATAAACAAAATAGAGGTTAAAACAAAGCTGCACAAAGATGGAAAATACACAGAGAATTTTGATACTGTATGCTATTATGCTCTCTTTAAATTATTTAAATGCTGAGGAAGGAGCAACAGATGCTAAAAGATATTTATTTATAAATGCTGCTGAACTAATCCAACATAGATATTTTGAAAATGCCTTGAATTTGAAATTTGGATCTAAGGACATGATGCTTTGGAAAGGAGTTTCTTATTTTGTTTTCACAGAGGATGAGACGCTGTTCATTTCTTCTATTCCGATTTGGTATGATGGACCACGCCCTCCTGAAGGGTTGGTGTAAACATCTTCAGAAAATTGCTTCGCTCAACTGCCAACTGAGAAGAAACTAGCACACAGGTTATACCATGAAAGACCTAATTAACGACGCCCCCATTCAGCAGGAAGCAGTTTGGAGAGAAAAAACTGTGCCCATGTTCCCAAATATGGTTTATAAACGTCCTTTTACATTTAAAGGGGGATATGATATAGATATGAATAATTTACATTAGTATAGATTTTGCTTTATTGACAGAGATTTAAGGTCAATTTTGTTATATATATAAGTGTTTCTGATTTTGATTAAGGTATTGTGATTGTGTAGTTCATTTAAATATGTACTGTATAATTAAGAAATATAGGTTGTTAATGGATAATCATCGATAATAGTAAAGCTTGTAGTCATGTTAGTTAGATTTTCTAGATATATAGAGATATATTTTAGATAGACATTCTTCATGTCTTTCAAAGATTACAGAATAGGACATTTAATGTTTTAATAACTGAGGACTTTTCATGACAATGAGACACTCTGCTCCTGGCAGCACCAATCTACTTCAAGAGGAAGATGGGCATCGAAGAGGCTCATTATGGAGTTTGATAGCCATTTGGGCAAGAAACTGCTCTTGCCTGGACTATTGCATACACTGGACACAGAGAACCCACAGAGAGAGGACTACTGAACTTGCCTAAGGTGAGATGATCTTTCGGGGTTCCTGATTCATGAAAGAGTCTGCGAGACATTCTGCAGGACACAACAGATAGTGACTGAACTGACTTTGAATTTTCCTGCTTTATGGAAATGTCTGCTGGATACCATGGGCCTGAAGGCTGAAGATGAATGCCCCAACGGTACAGAGGAACTTTGAGTGACTGTCTAGGCAGCGAGATGTCTCTGTCATTTCTAGAGTGTAAAAGTTGCTTTTTTCTTGTTTGCTTAGGTCATATTGTATCTTTCTGGAGTCTTTGATGGAGTTAAGAATAGTTAGTTATAGTTTTCCTTAGTTATGATAAAGATTATTGTAACTTTTACTTGATAACTGTTTTGTTATATGTAATTTTGCTATGTTAAAGTGTTTTTTTTTTGTTTAAACAGAAAAAGGGGAAATGATGGAGGAAGGTCATTGGCTAATAAAGGAACTGCCTTGGCCCATTTTATTGGTTAGAAGATAGGTGGGAGGAGTGGGAGGACCTCCCGCAACACATGGCTTTCTCATCAAATCTCTCACAAATGACCTTCTTTATCAAAGGTGGAGTGACCTTCTCCTGTGCTGGCTGTACACACAGCTGGCTGTACACATGGCTGGCTGTACACATGGCTGGCTGTGCACATGACTGGCTGTACACATGGTTCGCTGTGCACATGGCTGGCTGTGCACATGGCTGGCTGTGCACACGGCTGGCTGTACACATGGCTGGCTGTGCACACGGCTGGCTGTACACATGGTTGGCTGTACACATGGCTGGCTGTGCACACGGCTGGCTGTACACATGGCTGGCTGTGCACATGGTTGGCTGTGCACACGGCTGGCTGTACACATGGCTGGCTGTACACATGGCTGGCTGTACACATGGCTGGCTGTGCACACGGCTGGCTGTACACACGGCTGGCTGTACACATGGCTGGCTGTGCACATGGCTGGCTGTACACATGGCTGGCTGTGCACATGGCTGACTGTATACATGGCTGGCTGTACACATGCCTAGTTGTACACATGGCTGGCTGTGCACATCTTCTCAGCTCCGCTATAAAAAGGAAGCCCACTCACTGGGAATTTTTTTTTTAAATTAGCCTAATTATTGAAGACTTTAAAACATACTTATTTTTGCTGGGCAGTGGTACTGCACACCTTTAGTCCCAGCACTTAGGAGGCAGAGGCAGGTGGATCTCTGTGTATTTGAGGCCAGCCTGGTCTACAGAGCTAGTTCCAGGACAGTCAGGGCTGCTACACAGAGAAACCTTGTCCCAACCAAATAAATAAATAAAATCCCCCAAACAAAAACAAAACAAAACCAACCAACCAAACAAAAGCATAAACTAACACTTATTTTTATATGTGTACATATTGTGTGTGTGTGTGTGTGAACATACACATGTGAGTTCAGATGTTCATGGAGGCCAGAAGAGGCATCAGATCCCTGCAGCTGGCGGTATAAGCAGTTTTAATGAGGGTGTGGGGAGCTGGACTTGGTTCTCTAGGAGAGCAGTGCACATCTTACCTGCTGATGCTTTTCTCTAGTTCCAAACTTTATTTTTTTGGGGACAGATTATCATATAGTCCAGGTTATCCTATAGTCCAGCCTGGCTTGGAATTCACTCTGTACATGACCAAAGACGATCTTGAACTTCTCTTCCTGTCATCTCCCTCTCAAATGCTCAGATTTCATTCTGCCCAGGTTATGCAGTGTTGGGGACCAAACCCAGGGCTTGGTGCATGGCAGGCAAACACTTAACCAGCTCAGCGCCAGTACCAGCCACAGCCACAGCCACAACCTCAGACACAGCCCCAACCACAACCTCAGCCACAGCCCCAGCCTCAGCCCCAGACCAAACCCAGACCCAGACCCAGGACCCAGACCCAGACTCCTTTCAAAAACTGTTTGAGCAGCAGGATGTTTGACTTCTCTCTCTGTCCAGACTTTCAGCAGCTGATGTTTCTCCCTTTATGGAGCCTGTGTTGGGGCTTTGGTTTTGCAGCCTTCTCACTGGGCCACAGGTCCTCCGCCTGCTTGTCTGGAGTGCTGGGTTGTAGGGTTTCTTTGTGGCAATCTGAGCTCACTCTAAGCGGCCACCACATCTGAAAGAAAACAGTGAGACCCTCGGGAGGTTCATCTCCCCTGGTAACAACCATAGGCGTGGGAGCTGAATTTTGAAAGTGCATTCATCAGGCCTGAGGATTTCAAAATGGAATTCCTAAGTCTTGGCAATACACAAGAAATAGAATTTTGAAATTCAATTGCACCCTTGGTGGGTGCTGAGGGAAGAGCCTCTAACTCAATTCTCAGAGCTATTGCGCTTTTATCTGCAGGCATTTGCTGTCAGGGAAACTTCTGCTCAAGTTTCTCACAAAGCAACCTGGACTAAAAGAACTGATGGAGGGAGGAGCCTTGTGAGCCCAGCCTCTCACGTGACAGTGGCCATTGTGTGTCCTGGTTAAGTCCTCCATTACCACTCTGCAGAGGAAGTGACAGAGAGCGCATGCGCCTCTCAAAGGGGCCGTGGGCAGCCTCCGTGAGCCTGTTGTAAGCTTCTGAGCGCCCGTGCTTTTGGAGGCCTTGACGTCCTGCTCTTGTGTCCTAGATAGACTCTGTCTGGCACAGAATGGATAGCTGATGTCACTCTATCCCACTCCGTGTAGAGTGTCCCCAATTTATTTGTTGAAAACTTTATACATACATATATTATTTGATTTTTTTTTTCAAAATTGAAAGAAAAAATGTTAATGTTTTTAGCCCTTCAGCTCCTCTGTCTCTTTTTCTGTTTGGTTTTCTTTTGATGAGGATTATAGTTCAGCACTGTGCCCAATAACACTTCCTCTCTTGTTTTCTCTCTCTCTCTCTCTCTCTCTCTCTCTCTCTCTCTCTCTCTTGTTTCTCTCTCTCCGTCATTTTTTTTTTAGACAGGGCCTCACTAAGTAGCCTTGCTTGGCCTTGAACCCAAAGATGTCTGCCTGCCTCTGCCTCCTCTTTCGACAGGACAGGGGGCGGCAGAGAGAACTTGGCCCACAAACTAATCTTCACTCAGACACTGGCAATGCTGAGACCCCAGCAGCCACCTGAAGCTCTGTGAGTTCTTTGAGCACCCATATTCTCACTGGAAAATGAAGATAATCACAGCTCCATCGCAGGGCTACTGTGTAGTAAAACCATCCAGGTCCCCAACTCAGCAATGGCATGTAGAAAAAGACAGATGCTCCTAGAGGGTGCTGTAGTAACCATGGGCGAGATGTGCCCATTGCTGGTTTGGTTTGACTATAGCAACTATAAAAAGACATTTTCAAGGTGCTTGAGAAGCCTGAATGTGGACTTGCTGTCAGACAGTATTAAGGGATAATGTTTATTTTGTTAAGTCTAATAATAGCATTGTGGTTTACAAGTAAATGTATTTTTATTTGAGAGATGGATACAGAAGCTTAAGCTAGAAATGAACTGTCTTAAAGCCAGGAAATTATTTTTAAAATGCTTAAGACAGAAAGCATCAAAAGCAAGCAGCGGTGTCTCAGCAATCAAACCAAGCAGACACTGGGGCCTGGTATGCTCTTTGCCGTGGCTCCTGGTGCTGTTTCGACAATGCTGTTTCGGCTATGGTGACGGTCTGTCTGTGTAAACTTCCTGCAGGGGCCCGCAGTGCGGGGGTGTTGAAGGTTGTCAACATGCATTGATTGATATCTTTTTCTTTACCCAAGAAAGGAAAATGATTGAGGTGAGCATTGACGAAGAGAGAAGCAAAAGTGGCCTGCCACTGACTCTTAAACTTAAATAGCTATGAGAACGTATTGAATCGTTTAAAGCTCAGCTGTGCCATCCTGGACCATGGGCTTTGTGAACGGCAGCCTCCCACTGCTGTGTCAGAAGGCTGGACATACCTGCTCCAAGCGTATTTTAGTCCTCTGGAAGGGAGACAGCCACCTTGCAATTTAGGAATAAAATAATGCTCTCTAATCTGGGACTAAATTCTCTACAATTTTATTTTTTTTAAAAAATCAGAAGTCTAAGATTAGAAATCGCATGGTTTCTGTTGTGTGTTGACGTGTACCAGAGTGGAGGGTAAGGTAGGCCTTTTCCAGATTTCCAAGTTCTGTCCTCATCAGACAACCCAGGGCACTTTGGGCTGATGGGATGTAAATGGAGGTGCAACAAGAGGTGAATGGGAAAGGACACACGTGGGGCTCCCTGCAGTCGGGACCGTTGTCCGTGCTGGTTCTGCCTCCATGGGCTCTCATGTTACAACCACACAAGTGCCGGCAGGCCTCCACTCACTCGTGGGCTGTGGGAGCCTGCTACGTCCAATATAAGAGGAGGACCATCTGTGGCAGGGGTTCTCAACCCTTTAATACAGTTTCTCACGTGGTGACCCCTGGCTATAAAATTATTTTGTTGCTACTTCATAACTGTAATTTTGCTACTGTGACGAATCATAATGAGAACACCGAGTCCTTATCCTTGGTGTTCTCATCTCCTTCCCCGGGAGAGCGGACTTGATAACAGCTCGGGGTAGAAATGCTCCCGGGCTGAGGAACACATCCAGGAATGTAATCCTCTACAGCCTTTCTGAAGCATGGTCTTGTCTGGACAAGGGTTGTGTGGATGCTTCAAGAGATTCTCATTCTATAGCAGCAGCTGCCAGCTATCCTGCTGAGTGCCACCATGCACCATTCTTCAGAGAGCCCTGACCCCAAGGAGGGCATATGGCCTGTACATGAATGAACGGCACTTGGCGGGCGTGGCCTGTGGTTTGAGTCTATCCCACAGAGACACGCATGCACAGAGGCACGCATGCACAGAGGCATGCATGTTGAAAGTTTGGTACCTGATGCAGCAGTGTTGAGAGATTGGCGGTGGGCCAATTGACTGGATATGGGTAACCTGCTGGTGGGCTGGCCCACCCTTTGGTGGCCATTTCTAAGGGCTGCTGGGAAGAGGTAGACACTTTTGATGGTGGAGTCTGACAACGTGATCTCTTGGGTAGAGTAACTGCAGAGTATACCCCCTCCTCCACCCATCCTTCTTCCTTGTGCTCTCGATCTCTTAGCTTGCAGGCAATCCTGAAATTATCTGCTCCTCTTACGCACTTCTCATTGCCATGGCAACTTGCCTCATCTCTGCCCAAAGCAATAGAGTCAGCCAAGTATGAATTTAAAACCTCTGAAAACATGAACTGAAATAAATCCTTACTTCTTTTATGTTGTTTATTTCAAAATGACAGAAAGGGACCACAGGATCTGACTCTTCAGACCAGTTAAGGCCACCTATGGGTCTTCAGTCAGTCTTCCCGTGGTATGCTCAGATGTGAAGACCTGGCCTTCCTCAGATGGGAGGACTCAGCATTCCTGTGGGATGTTCAGATGGGAGGACTCAGCATTATTGTGGGATGCTCAGGTGGGAGGACTCTGCTTTCCTCTGAGATCTCAGATGGGAGGACTCAGCACACCTGTTGGATAGACAGGCTCCAAGGGGATGACCTGGGGGACTGCAGATGAGTGGGGGTCAACTTTGTAGGACATTATGCTCATGTCACAAATAGCCCTAAGTGGGTAGAGAACATGGTCGCTCATATCAGAGGAGCATGCTCTACGATGAGTGGGGACATGTTCAGATAACCAAGGTATTGTCTATCTTTCTGCTACCTATGTGGCCTTCAAAGTCACCTAACTGTTGTCTATGAACATGCCTCTTGCCAGTTCTGTGGGATCTCAGGGCTGTGGCCCCACCTCACCCAGATGAGAGATGGCTCTTTTCTGGAGCAGCTGAGGAACAGGGTCTATCATCTCCACTCTGGGGGAGCTCACAACCTCATGGTCTCTCTAACAAGGCATGAGGGAATAAGAATGTATGAGCATGGGCCTAGAAGCTACAGTGAGGTGGGTGTGGCTGGAACATGGAACTTGATTCTGCAGAAGAACAAGTGTTCAAAGGATGTGATCTAAAGAGAGGAGAGAGCCTTGTTATATGGGGTTATTTGAAGTGAAGTGGGAGGGAGGCAGAGGTACACCAAGAGTTCAGCCTATGAAGAGGCTCCACCATCACCAACTCATGGAGAATCTGGGAGAGGAGCTCATGGTGCAGAACACTGTGAGTCAGAGAGTCAACCTGAGAGAGAGGAGGTGTGAGGGATGATGGGTCCAGTGGAGCCTACAAGGGAGGAAGAAATCTATGACTTTGCAGTAGGAAGCATGAATGGGTTCTTAATGACACTCTGGTTCCCAAATCCCACACTCTGAATCCTTGGACCTCATTGCTTGTGGGACAGAGTTGTAGTCAGAGACTGATTGCTCATTTCCCAGCCACTCAGAACTGAATAATCACACAGAGACTGTATTAATTACAATACTGTTTGGCCTATTAGCTCAGGCTTCTTATTAACTAACTCTTACATTAACCCATTTCCATTAATCTGTGTATTGCCATGAGGCTGTGGCCTACCAGGTAAGGTTCTGGTGTTCCAGCATCTTTCTCCTTCAGAAGTTACATGGCATCTCCTTGGCTCTGCCTACTCTCTTTATATATCTCTGTTCAGATTTCCTGCCTTGTTTTCTTCTGTCATGTCATAGACCCAAAGCAGTTTCTTTATTAACCACTACTAATAAAACACACTCACAACATACAGAAGGGAATCCCACATCACAGAGTGACTCTGAGTGGTTCTACAGGGTACTGCTTTGCTAAAGATGTGTTTGGAGTGGGTGGGTCTGAGGATGTGTTTGCTGAGGAAGAACATGTGGGGAAGAGGTCTGAGAGAAGGTGGAGGGGGAGATCTAAGTGTACTTCAGTGCTTGTGGATTTGTGCATAGATGCTTATGAATATGCAAAAAGAATTAGTACCTGTGATGAATGCTAATGAAGAACCATGTTGATGCTGCATGTGAGCTCTCTCCCTCCACCTTCTCCAAAACACCCCTAAAATCACTCCAACCCTTTATAGCACTGGGGATCCTGAAGTTAGAGTTGCAAGTGAGTGTCATTGTGGTCACAATGACAGTGAACTGCAGAGTCAGGTTTTGGGTCAGGCTTCCCATCTTCCCCTCTATAAGCGGCCATTAAATTTTGGTAATAAAACTTAGAGTGTAGGTGGAGACTGCACTTGTGTTTCCCTGCTGCCCAAACCCAAAATAATCACACATAAACTATATTATTTACAATGCTGCTTGGCCAGTTAGCTCATGCACATTTCTAGCTAACTCTTACACTTTAATTAACCCATTCCTATTATTTTGTATTTTACCATGAGGCTCATAGTTCATTAGTAAAGTTCCAGGGCATCTGTCTCCTTTGGCAGCTACATGGCTTCTTTCTGACTCCACCTTCTTTTCTTCTCTATCTCTGCTTGAAATTCCCACCTTGCTCTATTTTGTATTGCCCTAGGCACAATGGTAATAAAACATATTCACAGAACACAGAGAGGAATCTCACAAGGGTTTGGGGATGGCCCAGTCAATATTAGTAAAAGACTTGTGCAAGCATGGGGACCAGAGTTCCTCAACCTCAAGCAAAGGGCAGGCAAGACGGTGCATGTCCACTACCCCAGTGCTGGGGAGGCAGAGGTAGGAGGAGCTCCAGGTTCAGTGAGAGACCCTGCCTTAAAAAATAAGATGGAGTTACAGACAAATCTCCCTCATGAACATTGATGCAAATATACTCAATAAAATACTGGTGAACTGAATCCAAGAATACATTAAAAAGTAATCCACCAGGATCAAGTAGGCTTCATCCAGGAGATGCAGAAATGGTTCAACATATGAAAATCTGCCAATGTAATCCACCATATAAACAAACTAAATGAAAAAAAAATTCATGATCATCTCATTAGATGCTGAAAAAGCCTTTGACAAAATCCAACACCCCTTCTTGATAAAGGTCTTGGAGAGATCTTGGAGGGATACAAGGAACATACCTAAACATAATAAAAGCAATATACAGCAAGCCAAAAGCCAACATTAAACTAAATGGAGAGAAACTCAAAGAAATTCCACTAAAATTAGGAAAAAGACAAAGCTGTACACCCTCTCCATATGTATTCAATATAATAAAGTTCTAGTGTGAGCAATAAGACAATAAAAGGGGACCAAGGAAGAAGTCAAACTTTCACTATTTTCTGATGATATGATAGTATACATAAGTGACCCAAAAAATTCTACCAAGGAACACCTGCAACTCATAAACAACTTCAGTAATATGACAGGATACAAGATTATCTTTAAAAAAATTAGTAGCCCTTCTATGTACAAATGATAAACAAACTGAGAAAGAAATCAAAGAAACTTCACCCTTCACAATAGCCACAAATAATATAAAATATCTTGGGGGTAACTCTAACAAACAAATGAAAGATCTATATGGCAAAAACTTTAAGTCTTTGAAGACAGAAATTGGAGAAGATATCAGAAAATGGAAAGTTCTTCCATGCTTTTGAATAGGTAGGATTAACATAGTAAAAGTAGCAATCCTACCAAAAGCCATCTACAGATACATTGCAATCCCCATCAAAATCCCAACACAATCCTTCAAAGATCTTGAAAGAACAATACTCAATATCATATGAGAAAGTAAAAAACCCAGAATAGCTAAAACAATCCTGAATAATAAAGGAAATTCCAGAGGCATCATCATCCCTGACTTCAAGCTCTACTATAGAGCTATAGTAATAAAAACAGCTTGGTATTGTCATAGAAACAGATGTATGGATCAATGGAATCAAATTGAAAAACTATGGACACCTGATTTTGTACAGTGGAAAAAAGAAAGCATCTTCAACAAATGGTGCTGACATAACTGGATGTCGATATGTAGAAGAATGCAAATAGATTCATATCTATTGAAAAGCACAAAACTCAAGTCCAAGTAGATCAAAGCCTGCAACATAAATCCAGTTACACTGAACTTGATAGAAGAGAAAGTGGTAAGTAGCTTTGAACACATTGGCACAGAGACAGCTTCCTAAATGTAAGTAACCCCAGTAGCAACAATTAATAAATGGGACCTCCTGAAACCGAAAAGCTTCTGCAAGGTAGAGGGCAAACCAGCAGCCTACATAATGGAAAAGTATCTTAACCAACCACACATCTGACAAAGTACTGATCTTCAAAATATATAGAGAACTCAAGAAGCTAGGCATCAAAATACAAAACAATCCAATTAAAAAAGGGGTACAGATCTAAACAGAGAATCTCAACAGAAGAATCTCAGATGGCTGAAAGACATTTAAGGATGCTCAGCATCCTTAGTTATCAGAAAAATGAAAGTAAAAATGACTCTGAGATACCCTCTTACACCTGTCAGAATGGTTAAGAACAAAAACACTGGTGACAACTTATGTTGGAGAGAATGTGGAGTAAGGGGAACACTCCTCCATTGCTGGTGGGAGTGGAAGCTTGTACAGCAACTTTGGAAATCAGTATGGCGGTTTCTCAGAAAATTGGTAATCAATGTTCAACCATTCTACAAGGACACTCACTCAGCTTTGTTCATAGCAGCATTATTTGTAACAGACAAAACCTGGAAACAACCTAGGTGTCTCTCAATTGGAGAATGGATAAAGAAAATGTGGTACATTTACACAATGGAGTACCACTCAGTGACAAAAATAATGACATCATGAAATTTGCAGGCAAATATATGGAACTAGAAAAAAAAACCATCCTGAGTGAGATAACCCAGACCCAGAAAGATGCACATGGTATGAACTCACTCAGTGCATATTTGATGTGGGTGTCCCCTCTATGTGCTATAATTACCATTAATGAATAAAGAAACTGTTTGGGGCCTGTTGATAGGGCAAAACTTAGGTATGCAGGAAAGATGAAACTAAATTCTGGGAGAAAGAAAGTAGAGTCAGAGAGACATCATAGATCCTCTGCCTGAGACGGACACCAGTTAAAATCTTGCCAGTAAGCCACTGCCATGTGACAGTATATAAAGATTAATGAAAATGGCTTAAATCAAGATATGAGAGTTAGCCAATAAGAGTCTAGAGCTAATGGTCTAAGCAATGATTTAATTAATGCAGTTTCCTGTGCGGTTATTTTGGGGCTAAGCTAGCCAGGCAGCCAGGGCAAACAAACAGCCCTCTCCTTGCAACACATTTTAGATGCAAAGCAAAGGATAACCAGGCTACTAATCCACAGCCCCAGAGAAGAGAAGCCAGGAAACAAGGAGGATCCCAAGAGGGATGTGTGAATTGCCCTGGGAAGGGGAAATAGATGAGATCTCCTGGGTAAACTGTTCATGGGGGCACTGCATCCTTCACACCACGGAGTGGACACTGCATCCTTCACACCATAGGATGGGCGCTGCGTCCTTCACACCATAGGATGGGCACTGCATTCTTTACACCATGAGTGGGCACTGTCTTCCTCCTTCTAGATGTTCTTGGAGGTGAGGAAGCAATGGTTCATCAGTGGGGAGAAAGAGAACACTCTTGGATTTCCAGTTGCAGCTTGTTCTCCTCGGGACCTGTAATGTGGGGAAGCATCAGTTAGACTTATTAGGAGGCACAGTCTCCCAGTGGGAACTGAGCCACTGTGCCAGCCTGAAGAGAAATGAGGACCAAAGGGGAGAAACAAACGAACCCTCCCTCACTGAATTTAGGAAATAGAGACTTTTAGGACCTGCTTCTCAGATACCTAGAGGTTCTAAATTTTCTCCTGGAGCTGAAGGCTGGGGTGTTCTTAGATGCTCAGCTCTGTGGGCTGCTACTGATGCAAACTCCAAACCCAGAAAAATCACACAGCATGTCTTGTGACTAGCCAAACATGGATTATACAGGGTTGGCAGTGAGTTCTGACATCAACTTGGACTTCTTTACTCTCCAAAGAGAAGCGAGATGCCTTCAAAACATCATGCCAGGGCTGGTAAGATGGCCCAATAGGCAAAGGTGCTGTGGCAGAAGCCTGGAAGCATGAGTTTGATCCCCAGAACCCACATAAAAATGGCAGAGAGCTGATTCAGCGAAGTTGTCCTCTGGCCAGTGTGTATGTGCCTAGCACACAGTACCAGCACTCCCAACGATAATTACTAAAACTGCGTAAGGCTTAGAAGGTGTGTGAGTCTAAAGAGCAACATCCCTGAGAAGCAAGACTAGCGTCATTTCTGCCCTGCAGGTGGGGAAACCGATCAGCCACTCAGCTGAGTCGTGGTAGAAGGTGCTTGTCCCTCTTTACCCATGGAAGTGGGCTGGGGGCTTTTAGCCTGAGATGATTATCAGTTTTTCTGGAAACTGTTCTCCATATGCCTGGCACAGCCACTGACTTCAGAGAGTGTGACATTAGCTCTCGTAGCACTAGGTAAAAAATTTAAATCAGATTAAGAAGCAAGGTTGCCATGGCACCGGGAAAGTACACTTTCATGCAAAGCAATTTAATAGATGTGAAAATGTGTAGCTTCTTGCAGAAACACTGCATTTTTGAGATAAAAGCCTCTAGGAGTAGGCTAACAGACAGGCATCTCTTCCGAGGCCTTCTCCCACCCCTGGCTTTTCTGCTTCCTGTCAGGGTAGGGTTGGTGTCCATAGGATCATCTTCTAGGTAATATATGAGAAAGAAGGGTTTTGAGCCTAGGATGGGACCTGAAGTCCAGGTTTGGAAGCCCCTAAAACTCCTATGGGCAGCATCACGGTGGCAGGGAATGGAGGAAGAATGGCCAACCGGAAGTTGAGGAGTGAGGAGGGCCAGGTGTGCTCTCAGTTAACAGCTGCTCTCCAGAGACCACCAGGCAGCATCAGGTACTGTGGAATCTGCATCAGTGAGCAGTTCCTGGTAACCCGACCTCCTTACTCTTAGTCTGCTTACAGGCTCCACCACTTCGCAGGGTTTCCACTCTGGGCATGTGAAGTGCAAGGCACACTGAAGGCCTGTCCAAACCGCAGCACACACCAACACAATAAGCAAACTTTGTGTTCACAGATGTCCACACGTGTGTTGACCCTGCCTGCTGGGCTTATTCCTGCAAGACTGTGAGCTGGGATGACAGAGTCTAGGAGGAATGTCCTGGGAAGACTGACAAGATAGCAGAAGCCAAGGAGAAGCAGAGAGAGCTGTGCTACTGGCTTAGAGGGATGTGCATACCATCACAGCTGCCTGTTAGCCCATCTTACCTGCTACTTTGAGCAGGGAATAAATCCCCAGGACTAGGTAGGCTTTTTTTCTTCTCGTTCAACACCACTGACTGTATCTCAGACCAGAGGCCACTTCCTCCAGGAGGCCCCAATGACTTCCTTAGGTTTCACCCTTGCCATCTTGGTTCTGCATGCCCTGACACTCAGTAGCTCTTGTTATGATTACTGTCTATTCTGTCTTCATCTGCCCCATCTCACAGGACTTGAGATTGCGTGGTTTTCCCCCTTATGTACATGCCTCACTATAGAGGAGACTAGAGAAGCCATCTTCAACTACAGTTGTATTGATCACATGGGTGGATGGATTATGGATGGGTAGATGATGAATGGATGATGGATAGATGGATGATGGATGATGGATGGATGATGGGATGAATGGATGGATGAATGATGGATGGATGGATGATGGATGATGGATGGATGGATGATGGATGGATGATGGGATGAATGGATGGATGAATGATGGATGGATGATGGATGGATGATGGGATGAATGGATGGATGGATGATGGATGGATGATGGATGGATGATGGGATGAATGGATGGATGGATGATGGATGGATGATGGATGATGGATGGATGGATGATGGATGATGGATGGATGGATGGATGATGGATGGATGATGGATGGATGGATGGATGATGGATGGATGGTGGATGATGGATGGATGGATGGATGATGGATGGATGATGGATGGATGGATGGATGATGGATGGATGAATGATGGATGGATGGATGGATGGTGGATGGATGGATGGATGATGGATGGATGGATGGATGATAGATGGATGGATGGATGGTGGATGGATGGTGGATGATGGATGGATGGATGGATGATGGATGGATGATGGGATGAATGGATGGATGAATGATGGATGGATGATGGATGATGGATGGATGATGGATGGTGGATGGATGATGGATGATGGATGGATGGATGATGAATGGATGGATGGATGGATGGTGGGTGGATGGATGGATGATGGATGGTGGGTGGATGGATGGATGATGGATGGATGGATGGATGGATGATAGATGGATGGATGGATGGTGGATGGATGGATGGATGATAGATGGATGGATGGATGGTGGATGGATGGATGGATGATGGATGGATGATAGATGGATGGATGGATGGATGATGGATGGATGGATGGATGGATGGTGGGTGGATGGGTGGATGATGGACGGATGGATGATGGATGATGGATGGATGATGGATGATGGATGGATGGATGGATGATGGATGATAGATGGATGATAGATGGATGGATGATGAATGATGGATGGATGATAAATGATGGAGGGATGATAGATGGATGGATGGATGATGGATGATGGATGGATGGATGATGGATGATAGATGGATGGATGATGGATGGATGGATGATGGATGGATGGATGATGAATGGATGGATGAATGATGGATGGATGGATGATGGATGATGGATGGATGATAGATGGATGATGGGTGGATGATGGACGGATAAGTGGACGGATGGATGGATGGATCGATCAATTGATGGATGCAATGATGAATATTAGTAGGGGATAAAAGACAGTGTCTGTGATCTCTTGGGCAATAGATGAGTTGCATAGATAAATGTGGGAAATATTATGGTTTGAATATGAACTTGGCTTGGTTAGACACTTGGTTCCCAGGAAGGTGTGCTTGTTTGAGAGGCTGTGGAACCTTCAGGAGATGGGGTCTCCATGGTGGAAGTGGATTGCTATGGGGAGGTTTATGACGGTTACACCCTCCCTTGATTCCAGTGTGCTGTCTGTTATCTGCCACAGTGAACAACCTCTGCCATAGGCTCTCACTGCAGCTGACCAAGTCTCTCACCATGTCTTTCCCACCGCAATGGGTCCAAATGCTCTGAAACCAGGCGCCAAAGTCGCTGTTTCCTCTGTCGATTGTTCCTGCCATTTATTTATTTATTTATTGCCACTTGGATATGGGTACTGACACAGGGCATGGGTGCCCCTGCTGCACCCTCACCCACCCTGTGCTTCCCCCTCCTTCTCTGACTCCACGGCAAGCAGGTACTTCCCTTATGGTGGTCTTTCTCACTTCTGTCTAGTTTCTATCTCTTCTTCTCTTTCCACAAGCCCTACTGGGTAGCAGGGAAAATGCCTCTCTGGCCGTGATACAGGCACAGCTGTCAGCCAGCTGGGGAAATGTGAGCCTCAGTAGTACCTTGGAGATGGAGCCCTTCCTCGTGCCTCTGGTCACTGATACAGAGGGTGGTGTTTAACAGGAACAACTGTGACATCTGTCACCAGACATTCCGTCATCCTTGTGAGGCACCAAAACTCCAGCTGTGGACAGGAAAACAGAACCAGAGGGGAATTCCCTGCTTCCATAAACCCCAAGAGCTCACCTTCAATTTGGAAATGAGATTTGTGTGTTAGAAGATCAAGATGAAACCATGCCACACGGAATTAAGTTACATTTGTGACGCAGCGATGTTCAGGATGGCAGAATGGCCGGGCTGCAGTCCCCAGATCTTAGGGGCCCCGCCTGACTCTGCTGCAGCCATAGATCCTGGGCCACAACTGCTCTAGAGGGTCTCGTGTTGGAAAGAAGAAACCTCTCTGAAGAGGTTGGCTCCAAATTCACAAGGCACACATGCCAGACCGTTAATCAAAAAAGAAAGCCGATGTGCTCTGGGGCCATCTCCCTGCCAGGGAGTTGATGTGCAGGATCATAGATAATTGTGATTGCAGTAACTCACAGAGGTGGCTTCTCTTATCCCTGGTTTTGCAGGTAAGAAGCCAAGATCATAGTGATGCCATTCCTCGGTCAAGAACACACATTCTGAACATTGGTTCTGGAATCTGCAGAGCACTTTTGGAGGTGGGTAGCTTCATCTGCTTAGGTTTCAGAGAATTATGAACAAACACCATGCACTAGGCAGGAGTGGCCACAGGAAGGTTTACTGAGTGCCAAAGCATAGGGAAGGCATAGCCCATGCCAGGGGGTGGGGCCTTGTCCTTCAGGGGCTAGGCATTGAGGGGGGAGCTGTGGGGAGGGCCTTTCTGACCAGGGCAGACATGCTGGCACAGCCCTGGGTATCTTCATTCTAGATCCCACTGGTGTTGGCTTGTGAGACCGTCAGCCAGTGTCCATTAGACAGTCACTGAAGACTTGGGGAGTCTCAGGGTAGAATCTAGCAATCTCCCAGCTCTAATTCTCATGGGAAGAGCTTTGGAGGCAGCCTTCTTGGGAGGCTTCTGCTGGCTCTCATCTTCTGAGAAGCAACAGGAGATCCATGTTCTGATGGCATTGAGCTCAGAGGGGTTAATGACAATCATTCAGTGCTAGCCTTGGCATGGGTGAGTGGCCCGAGATGCAGAATGTAGATACAACCACTTAAAGAAATCCCAGTGACCCTGTTTTGCCTCTCTCATTAAAAACGAGGCATGGTAGCTTTTGGCAGCTCACCATAAGATTCAGTGATTGTTCTCAAAAAAAAAAAAAGAAGAAGAAGAAAAAAACATAGCGCTCCTTCTGCGTGGTGTCTCTATGACACTTCCCAGGAAGGAGAAAGCTGGAGAGACCTAGCGCTAAGACATCCCGGCAGTGGGGCGGGTAGAGAAGCTGCAGATGGGAACAAGGAGGATGCTCGCTTCTTGGGTTTTCAAGCCTCGTTCCTGTCAAGATGAGCTTCGGAAGTGTCAGCCCTGCAGGCTGTGCTACCAGGCGAAGCTGTGCACTGTCTGCTTGTGGGTTCTGTGGGCTCAGCCTTCAAGCATCTAAAAAAGAATGGAAACACGTGGTTTCTGGCAGGATCCAGCTAAACCATGACACGTGGCTGCCTCCCAGATGGTCATCCAAAATAAGTGAGCAGTCAAACCTCATTTGGTGGGAGGAAGCACGCAGCTGTCTCCACAAGGCCTCCCCGGTGGCTGTCTCTGCTTCCCGTGATACTCAGAGCAAACAGTAGCTAGGTACAGCTTGTCTGTCCCTCCTCGTTCTGGGGGCTACCTCATTATTACCGTTCCATATTAGGAAGCGTCCAGGCTGGTAGTGCTCATGTCTTCCCCGTCCAAGGCAGAGAGTTGGCAAGTCAGTATTTTGGCACTATTTAACACAAGCCTGGTGATGACAGGGACAGGCAGTCACTGTTCCCCATGATGGAACCAGACAGGGCTCCGAGGCGGCAAGACCTGGTACTATGGGAGAGAGAAGGATAAATGAGATTACGTCATAGAACAATCCAGGCCTAACTGTCTGTCAGTACTCGGCCCAGGGGTGTGAGGTACCCTGCCTCTCAACTCTGTCTCATCCCAGCTGATTTCATTGGTGGCCAGATTCACCCCAGGCCAGCAACTGGCCTTAATCTGGAGCAGAAGGCAGACTGTATGTTCCATTTGTCTTCTCTAGAGGATTTTCTTCTGGGAAGTCCCAGGAGGCCCCTATCTGAAACAAAGGGCTTTGGTGTCTCAACCGCAGGTCTGGCACTAGTTACAATGGGATGGACGAGTAAGGGGCTAGTGTGAGCACAACCCCACTGGAGCGGTGAAACAGACAGACAGGGTCTGTGGAGCCTTGCTGCCGCAGAAGGACTCCAGTGTCACCATAGGGCACAGGGGCTCATGGTGAGTCCTCACACAGTCTGGTCCTGCTCCCGCTGCTGTTGCCACTGCTGCTGCTGCTGCTGATGGTGATGATTATGGTGATGCTGATGATGCTGAAGCTGATGGTGATGATGGTGATGATGCTCATGTCCCTAACTGAATAAAAAGGAGAAGGTGAGACAGACATCAGCACTCCTCTCTCTCTCTCTGCCTCCTTGCCTCGGATGCCTCGTGACCTGCTGTCTCACACCACCAGGACGAACTGTGCCCTTGAACTGTGAGCCAAGGGAAACCCTTCCTTTCTTAAGCTGTTTCTGTCACAGCTATCACAGGAATAGAGACTATGCTTGGGTCCACTCAAGCGAAAGGGCCCATGCTCATTGCTATTGACGTACAAAGAAGCACGCTGGGGTTTTTAAGGGGACTTCGCGGGTGGTGCACGGCTTGTGGGGGACGCCATCGGCATAGAAGCCTGCGGAACCTCCATGCATGTGGTATGCTTCCCCATTCCCCTGGGCCTCCTGGTGTTTCCCTCTGCTGTGTTTTCTAGTTTGGAAAACAGAAAATCTCATCCATTTGTTTAGATTTATACACCAGTGTGTAATGTTCACTGATGCCATTATAAATGGCATTTTGAATGCTTTGTAACCCAGTAATGCTTACTGATGTGGTCTAGAAACGTGGGTGATTTCTGCACGCTGATGGTAGCAGAGGCCAAGGCATGCCCCTGTCTCTCTCAGGTCAGAGTAGAAGTCGTAATCCTTAGGGTGTGTGGTGCAGTTACAACCCCCAGGGTTTAGCTTAGCCCCTCCTGGAGAGAACCATCTTAGCCAAAGCTAAGGCTCCTTCCTTGAGCAGCACAACCAACTGGCCGAGCAGTGTGGGGGGCCTCCCTGTTGGGGTACAGGGTGGTTTTGTTATCTGTACAGAGTTGTAGGATGCCTCTTTCTTCAGACCCTATTGCCTTTTTACTCTACTCATGTTAAATTCTAGAGAACCTTCTAGAAGATCTCTGCATAGAACTTCCCAGGAACCCCATAATTAGAAAAACATTCTGAAACATTTGATCCTAAAGTTGGTCCATTGAGGCTACTAAGCAGGATCTTGACACTGATCACATCCTGATGATGGGGGGGAATGTTGGCAGCACCTCCAAATTCCATGGTTTCAATTCATGGCCTCATGCTCTGAACACTTGGTCCCCAGCTGGTGGTCTTACTTTGATAAACTGCAGAAAATTCTGGAGCTGGATCCAGCGGAATGAAGTGGATCACAAGGGTGTGCCATTGAAGGTTAAAGTAGCTCCCAGTCCCCTCTTCTCTCTGATTCCCATCTGCTGAGAAATGAAGGCCTCCCCGCCCACTGCCATCTGCTGCCTTCCCCCTAACCTGTGCCACATGATGCCTACATCCCCCTCCCTAGCCACACTGTGACGGGCCCAAGTGCTTAGTCCTCAGAGATCCTGGGCGGAACCTTCTGGAACTGTGAGCAAACTAAGTCCTTTTGATTGCCCTGTTGGACATTTCCTCTCTGGGGGTGATGCTTCAACCCCTGATGTGAGAGATGCCCTGTTGGGAAGGGTGGGGCAGCCTGAGTTTTGTTTGTGAGGCACTTGCTAGCATTTAATTTTCATAAAAAGGTAGAAATTTCCAGAAAGGTGAGGGGATGGCAAGTCTCCTTGTCAGTGTTTATGTTTCTCCTTGTGCAAGTTTGGAGAAGTTAAATATTTCAAAGACTTTTGTTCCTCTAGATTGAAAACTCACTGGCATGAATTCTTTGCTAACTCCCTTATCTCTGCATAGCCACAGTGTCTCAGCAAAGGCCCCTCCTGCCTTCCCGAGGCTGGCAGTTTTTAATATCGTTTCATCTTTATCGGTAGCTGGTTTAATTTTGTGTAGCCTTTTGAAGCACTGATTGTGCCTATTCAATTTTCTCTATTGCTTACTTCATAGTCCTCTGATTTCGACTCTTCCCGCTGTCGATTCCTCTCTCTGTGTTTACGTTAGGTTTACTTTACTCTTGGGTCTCACGTGGAGCCGCTGCTTGCTTCAAGCAAGCGCTGAGCCATCCAGGTGTGGCCCGACTGAAATCCTAAGGCAGGTGCAGTGTGGGTAGGACTCAAGCGTCTTAGAGCCGCCAGGGAGCCAAGAGTCTCTCTGGGTCAGAGTAGAGGTGTGGACTACATTCCTCTTATTTTCTGGAGACAGTGTGAGTCTCCTAGTCTTGGGTTTGTTTTAGCTAGGGTTTCTATTGCTGTGATGAACTCCATGGCCTAAAGCAGCTTGGAGAGGAAAAGGTTTGTTTTATCTTACAGCTTATGAGAGCTTACATCATTGAGAGAAGGGGCAGGAGCTCAAAGAAGGAACCCAGAGACAGCAACCGAAGAGAGACCATGGAGGAGTACTTCTCGTTGGCTTGCACCCCATGACTTGATCAGCCTTCTGTTTTTTTTTTTTAAAAGAAGACCACTAGCCTGGGGGTCGTCCCACATCAATCACTATTGCCCTGTGGATTGTATTGTGTTTGAAATGTTATTATTACATAATTTGCATTTTATCTTTTATTGATATTTACTCTATTTTCACCAAGAAATATATACTTTGACTCTTAAAAAAAATACCCTATAGACCTGCCTATAGGCAATTTAATAGAGGCAGTTCCTCACCTAAAGACTCCCTTCCCAGATAACTGAAGCACATGTCAGTGTGACAGAAACACTAAGATGGACATTTGTCTTCAAAGTAACGATCAAGGCGGTGCGAGGACGGGGGTGTAGACAGGGTTTGGGCAGTGGCTAAGCTGGAGTCCAGAGTTCCCAGGGCTCCCCACCTGTGTCTCTTTAGGACAGTGTGGGAGCCTTGCTGACCCTCCCCTGAGTGCTCACTGGAGTCTGGCTCACAGTGACCACTCAGCCAGGACTACTGAGCGGTCTGCCTGGACCAGGTGTTTCTGACGCTTGGCTTCTTCTTCAAAGGACTGAAGGAATATGCACAGCCCATGAAATAGCAAAGGGGCCATTCCCAGAAGCGAAGCCAACTCACAGGTCAGGGGAGGGTCGGGGATGCAAAGGGGCTGCAGCTGAGCTGAGTTAGAGACCTTGAAGGTCTTGGTTATTGGGTCTAGCAGGAAGAGCTGGGGCTGAGGGGACAGTGGGGTGGATTTCTGGGTTGATTGACAATTTAGGGTTATGTAAGCTTTCACTCACAGTCCTTGCTCAGGATGCATCCAGTTTAATCAGCCAGGAACCCAAGGCAGGAACTGAGGCAGAGACCACGGAGGAGCCCTCCGTAGTGCCTTGCTCTCAAGCTCATTTTCCTTTGCTGTATTGCTCAGTCCCACCTGCCCAGGAGTGGTACCACCCACAGTGGGTTGGGCCCTGTGACACCAATTAGCAATCAAGAAATGCTACACTGATATGAGCACAGTCTCATGAAGGCAATTCCTCAATTGAGGTTCAAGTTCACAACAACCAAGATAAGCTGCTATGCATAAAACCAGTTAATACTATAAGGTCCCCTGCCTCTAGTTTCCAGATATGTTCCGGGACATGTTTACATGGAAATGGGGCTTTCCTGAAGGGTCTCTAGGGAGGAGTGGCAATCCTCCGTGGAGGTGTGTGAGCAGCTTGATGCAGACAGGGATCCTGGGTGCATTGGTAGAGAGGGGAGTGTGTGCTGCTCAAACCAAATGGAGTCCCAGATGGCTAGAATTTCCCCATGCCCATCTGCCTCAAGAGTCTCACACACAGGCCACATGCAAGTGACTTTGCCCCATGTAAGAGAAACTAGAAAACACCCAGACCAGGTCCTGTAGCCTTTGGTGGCCTGTCCCGCTATCGTTTGTCTCATTTGTCATGGCACTATTCTCTGCACCCTGCGGCATGTCCTGAGGATGACTTCTTTCTTTTTTTCCCCAGACAAATCTGGTACCCAAGAAGAAACAGCTCGCAGTGCACCTTGGAACAAATTCTGCTTTGAAAGCTCTGCTCATCTTCTTTGAATGTGAAAGTCCTTTCAAGCTATTTTTAAATCTAATTTTATATTAATCTTTTAATATGATCTAATTCAATCATGAGTCTTAAATCTCTCCTGGCGAATGTGTGGCTCTATTGAACACCCTTAGGTGGGTTTACGAAGGTGAGCTGTTTCGTCTTCTGCAGGCCGGAATTGTCTGCGCTGCCCTCTCCTTTGACAAGGTACCGAGCTGGAGCACTGTAATGTGCCCTCCTCCTCCTCCTCCTCCTCACACACCTGCCTAGTCCTGGACCCCAGAGGAGAGGCAGCTGCCATCCTTGCTGATGAGAAGCACGGTGGGGATTTGGGGATGCCCCTCTGCCCAAAGATGATTATAAACCAGTAAGCCATGGGGGTCCAGGGAAGCTCAGGTAGGGTTGTTGTGGGTATCACCACTTGTCACTAAAGGCTGAGGCAACAGAAAGAGGACAATAAAAAAGTGGAACTGGATGCTGTTTCATGTCCTCTGTCTATCAATGATATGGGAGTAGTTTGCTCTTTGGAGGATGTGTGGCAGTGTCTAGAGGTGGGTTTGGCTGCCACAAATAAACTGTGGTTGTTTCCAGCACCTTCTGCTGAGGCCAGGCACACAGCTAAGCACCCACAAAGTCCTAACAAGTGGTTTTCTGATCCAAAGCTTCATGGCGCAGGGGTGAGCCACCCGACTCATGGCAGCACCCTCATTGTGGTGGGACAGATGTGAGTCTAGGTAGGTCCGCACTGACAGGCACAGACGGGGCTGGAAATCACTTCATCAAGAAAATATCAACTGGTCCCTCAGGACATCTATGACACTAAGCATAAGAGATTTCAGGAAAAGCCTAATGAAGAGCCACGTTCCTGGCAGGTGTGGCAGGGACCACACGAAACTGCCTGGGCATTGCTAACCAGAGCTTCCCCGGTCTGCACATCTCTGACCTCAGTTTTGTGTGTTGCCATGGCTAATTCCATGTGTTGATTGACAGGGCCACAGGGTACCTGATATTGGTCAAGTGTCACTCTGGTTATGTCTGTGAGAGGATTCTGGGTGAGATGTCATTTGAGTGGGAGGCAGAGTCGAGCAGACGATCCTCCCCAAAGAGAGTGGGTCTCCGTTCCACAGTGAAGGCCTGATTAGAACTCAGATAAGGACTTCCCTTGAATAAGGATTGCTAACTGCAGTGCGGACTTAAACAGAACGCTTGCTTCTCTTGCTCTTAAACAGATCTGTTCGGGATGGAAGCTCCCACACGGTGCTCCAGGCTTTCAGCTGGCCAACTGCAGATCACAGGGCTGGCCAAGATCCTTCTATTTCCTTACAGCGAAGTCTTTTGTACACAGACACAAACACAGCCCGCCGGCGCCGCTTCTCCAGAGAACACTCACTGCACACCTCTTTTAATTTGAAAGTTCACATTCGATTTTATATGCACTGCTCTTGGTTTTTCATGAGTGCCCTATGGCTGTGTGAAATAGGTGTGGGGGCTGATGTGCTCTGTCAGCCACGTCCCTTCTGTGGCATCTGATGTCTGCCCCACCCCCTTGTCCCCAGAGCCCCATGGTACATTGATCCATCAAGGATCCACGTGTTACCTTGAAATGAAATAACATAACCTACCCACACACATAATTCAATCAGAAATCAATTTCATGCCCTAACTATAATATAAAGGTCACTTGAAGGGAAAGCAATTGAAAGTAAAATATGTATTTCAGAACACAAAGGCCCAGGAAGGCCTGGCCTGGAAGACTTAGTGCATGCTTCTGTGGTTCCTTCACAGATAAGGAAGAGACAAGGATACACATGACACTAAGCAGCTTCCATCAGAGCCAACTCTCCAGAGAGCGGACCCTGCTTTTCTGATGGTCCCCACCCCACAGATCAGGGTCACACAGAGGAAAGGTCCTTCCAAATTCACTGTTTCCAGCAAGGCTTTGTGTTCAGTTGTGAACCAGTTAAGGCTCTGGGACTAGGACTTGGGTAATCCTCCCAAATCCGCCTAGTGGGTGCACCTATCAGCTGTACCAACTGTCCAGCCAGTGGCCATAATTCTTCTCCTCCCACCAGCTGCCAATGTCAACAGCATCATCTAACGTACACATAAACAAAAGCTTCAAAGAGGCATGAGCCCTGGTTGACCACTAGTGAGTCTGCCCCCTTCCTTTTCTCTGTGTGCTTCCTTCACTGTGTGACCACATGGGAGACAGAGACAGGCTGAACCATCTCTGCATCTCTGTAGCCCCTGGAACCTATCCTACCTAAAGGTAGATCTAGCTGGATGAGAGAATTAGAAGCTGAAGCTTCCATATCATGCCTCTACTGACTTGAATCCAGTTCCAGTCACTGGAATCGGGAGAGTTGACTGGTAACTATTGTCACAGCAATTTTCATCAAAATGAAGAAGATTGCTGTGCTCAGATATGGTGGCCTAAAGAGCAGTGTCCTCATGCCCACCAGCCGGCCACTGTGCAAGACCCCCAGCCCTACTTCAAATACAGTATTTGAAGTCTGATATAAAAGGTGCCATGGGGGCTGGCGGGGATTTATGCGCCTGCCTTCACCAGCTGTGTTTTCAGCCCAGTCACCAAAGTTTAACAAATGAATCAAGCAAGACCTGGGGCAGCTAAGCACTACTAAGTTATAAGAAGTTCCCATTACCTAGACCCTGTGCATCATCAACCATCTCTCCAGAGAGTGATATTGATATATTAAGGTGAGAACTTGGTGAAAGGCAAACATGTTGCTGCTGACCCTGCCCCATGGAAATATCATTACCACCCTGACTGAACTCTGGCCAGGAGAGACAGCCATGCACAGGTGAGGAAACGCTGGGAGAAAAGAAGCAGCAAAGAGGTAGGCTGGCCAGGGTCTGGCACTGCTGCCTCTGTTTGCGAAGTATTTATGTTTGCTCCTCAAAGCTCCATCCAAATCCCGAAGCCGCATCTGTGCCTCTGTCCGTGAAAGCAAATTCATCTTCAGAGCAATTCCACATCAGCAGTTTAACCTTTATCAAGATGTGTGTGCCTAGGGCCCATCTCACCCCATCCAAGAGCACAGTGTTCCTTCAGGAACTGCACTAATGAGAGGTCACGCCAAGCAGCCATGGGAAAGCGCAAGAGCCTGTGTTAGAGCTTCTCATCCTTCCGCAGGAGCCAGGGAAAGGATCGTGAGGATTTTGCTCATGGTTCCTCTGGTACCAATTAGACATCATGCGGAAAATGGAGCCAAATCATTGTTTTGTGACTGCTGCTTTCAGATGGGAGCCAACTTCTGAAAGTTCTCAGGGGACAGCATTCCTGTCTACAGGTGGTGTTCTAGTAAAATCAGAGTTGTAAAAGCAAGGTCAGCTTCCTGTAGCTTGGGCATGTGCTTTGAAACTGGTCGAGACCTGTTCTTCCTTGAGAAGAACAGGTTTGTCCTGTTTGTCCTAACATCAACAAATACAAAACTACCTATATGGGATAGCATATAGCAGCCTGGAAGCTATACAATCCATCTTCCACGTGGTAAACAGTATTTTGGAATCCATGTATGTTCCCGAGCAAGGAAAATGCAGAGGGCATACTTTAAGTCAACAGCAAATGTCTTCACTGCAAAGATTTACTCACTGAAGGGTAATTCTTTGGATCCAAGCACAATGCCAGAACTAGCTAGGAATGTGTCATGTTCCCCACTAATTTAAGGAGAAAAAAGATGTAGAAAGCCTGAAACTGTTGCTGGTTCTTCCAGAAGTATGAATGCAAGCAGATGCACCAGGTGCTCACGTGGTCTGAGGATGGGCATCTTGGACATGCCTCTTGCTGGTTTCTTTGATTCCATGTGCCTGCAGAGGTTTTAACTACTGCTTGGCATATTGCTTAAGCTCTGTCTCTTCCAGTGTGGGTGGGGGAGGAGCTGGTGGAATTGGGAAGATGAGGGGTGGAGACAGAGGGGGCTAGCGGTGGGAAGTATATCTCCTTGGGATCTGCCCCAGACAGTTGTGGAGTTTTGTACGGGCTGGTTCTCCAGGGTTGCACTCTATCTGAAAATGTTTTAGGTTCCTTGTATCCAAAGGTGTGTTTTCATATTCGAGGTCTGGTGATTTCTTGGTAGGTCACCTGTCTTGCTAGTTGGTTCTGAAAACAGATACATCTGTGGGGAACCTGGGACTGAAGAAGGAAAGCTTTCCTTAGCGTTTAGGGAGATCTTTTCAAGTCCCATGGAATCTGTGGACGTCTCAGTGTGGGGCTGCATCCTGGCCCCGAAGAGGCTTAGGTGCTAATTGGCAGCTGTCTTCAGCTGGGAAGCAAGGCTGCAGTTAGTTTTCTGCAACCCCACCCTGCCCTTACTCCTGGGAGAGGCCATCTTAGCTCTGCTCCCATGATCCTCCTCTTTAAAAAAAAACAACAACACTGTTTTTATCTCTGGTTCTGAGAGGATTGCCAGTGATGAGCAATGAACACCAGCAGGTAAGGAAGAGGTGCTACAGGCTGGGCGGTGGGTTTCCAGACTGGGAAGCAGTTTTAACAGAAGCTAAAGGCTGTCTGCTGCCCAAGTTCAAGTATAAGCTGCCAAGGGGCTTAACTTCAAATCAGCATTTGTTGCTGCTTCACCGAGTGACCCTGAGAACGGAGCCTTTATGTGTTCCTTTTAGGGTTCCTGCAGGGTTGAGCATGGGGTTTGGGGAATAGCCTGGAACCCTCTGAGGGCCCTGTGTCTATGTTTCTGTGACCCTGGAGCAGATGCTCAGTTTCTCCACCATACTGCTTCCTCTTCTTGGCAAGCAGGGAAGGTTGAGTGCTGAGATCTGGGTCAGAAGGATATTGGGTAGGACAGGCTACTTTGCCTTTTTGGTGACACTGTTTCTTAGGTTGATTCCAAAGAGATGCTTGCCCCAAGGGAACCTGACTGTCCACCAACCCCAAACAGTCACTCTGATGTAGACTGTTGGCCTGAGAATCTCACCCCAACCCAAACAATGACCCTGGGGGGGAGGGGAGTTACCTTTCAGTGAGCCTTTCACGGCTTCTATTCCAATGCCCTACCTGGTTTAACTGCTCCAGGCCCTGGAAAGGCGGCCATTGTATGCCAGGTCCACCCACACTGACACCATTGATGCCAGCTGGATTTGCAGCAAGTTTGCTGTGTCCAATTTGGCCAGTGGTAAGGAAGGACGCTGCCTCCTCGCTAAGAGGAACAGGAAACAGGATGGACTGCCTCCCTTCTGTCTTGAAAGAGGTTTGAGCAGAGGAGATGCTGGGAGCTCAAAAAACAAGGCAGACTAGGGCTGATCTCCATCCTACAGAAGAAGGCAGAGCCATGGTGGAGGAAAGGTGGGTCCTGCATGAGCCACAGAGTGACCCAAAAATTCTCTGCATCCATGCTTCCGGCAGGACACAGGCCATGTGTGACTTGTGTTCAGTGCACTCTCTGCTGCAGCTTCTCCTCTTGCAGCTGAATAATGCCCATAAGAAAGAATCACACAGCCAATCTCTGCTCTCTCACAGGGAGGCCCTTTCTCTGGGGGATTCCCCCTCCACCCTCTGGACACGCCTCTCCTTTCAGAACCAGAGAGCTATGATTGCGTCTCTCCATCCACAGTAACCAGGATCCAGGGAGGCTGAAGGGACTCAGGCTGAGAGAGAAAATTAAGCAATCCCAGCTCCCAGGCTCCCCAGGCAATCCCCGCTGCCCCTGGAGCGCTCTTTTCCTTTTCAGGTTTGTCTTGCTTCTTAATGAAATCCTTTCTTGGGCAAACTGCCTAGAAACTTCAGTGGGAAGCCTGACCCTAGAAACTTCCTTAATTAGAAATATTGTAATTAATAATGGTGCCCCAAACTGCTAAGCCTTAAGCTCTGGCTTAAAGTAAAAAGTGATGCTCAGGAGAAAGGGTTAATTCTTTGCTTGCCTGGAAAGGCTGCTGTGCTGGTGACTTAGGGGGTAAGGGGCCCAGGGAGCCAGCCCTCAAGGGTGCTTAAGTAGTATCCCATAAGTAAATAACTGTGGGTATGGGGGGAGGTTTAGTGAGGAAGACACTTGCTGTGCAAGAGAAGGACCTGAGCATGGATTCCCTGCACCCACATAAAAGCTGGGCATGGAGGCATATGTTTGGAACCCCAGTAGTAGCAGTTGGGTGGGGGTGGCGTAAGGGATAGAGACATGTAGGCCTCAGATGTTTACTGACGCCTTGTCAAACTGAATCAGTGAGTTCCAGGTTCAGCAAGAAACTGTGTGAAAAAATAGAAGACACAGGAAAACACAAAATGACCATCTCTGGCCTCCACATTTTTGCACCTTCCATGTACCCATTCACATGTACACACAATTACCCACTGTGTGAGCACGCACATGCATGCATGTGCATATGTGCATACGTGCACACGTAAACACACACACACACACACACACACACACACACACACACACACACTGATAAATAACAAGGCAGACTGGTTTGAAACCTAGAGAGCAGTTGATACAAAAGGATGAGGAGGCATTTCAATTTGGACCCAGGCAGATGGTACTGGAACTCCCAGGATGCCCATCCAGATGCACTCATTGTTCTAGTCCAGGAGGGCATCGGGCATTGGGCACTGTGGCAGGTGATCTATAGTGATCACAGAGGAGCAGACTGGCTGCAGGGGGTCTCTTTTCCTTCTTGGATGGCTGGGGGTACCCATGGCAGAGGATAAGGAGGAAGGGAAGTTTCTCACTTTATAGTGGAAGTCACCAGAGTGTACCTACCCTGTGAGCCCCAGGACCTGAATATCCTGAAAGGGGCCCGCAGATGACCAGCTGCTTTTATGGCCACACTAAGGCGGAACCCGCCTTCTTCACTGGATTAGAGTTTATCCCGATGTGTCAAACACACAGCGAGCAGAGTTGGCCCCTGTGCTCTGAGGCTGGGGACCTTGGAACAGTGCTGGCCAATGTCACCATCACGGTCTTCACCTCCACAAGTCTCCTCAGCAGAAAACCTTCGCAGTGTCCCCCAGAGTGTACCCACTGATGCGACAGAAAGGATCTGTCCATTAGATCACGATTCTTCATCTGTCCACAGCCCTTGGAAGCCAGGCCTGACTCAGCTGCTCTCGCATGCTACAGAGACAGTTCTGGGAAAAGCTGGGTGAGAGCAGCCATGAGACAAAGCTCACTGTGTTCGAGGACAATTGCTCTCCAAGAAAGAATGATTGCTAAACTGTAGCTATCTAGGCCTGATATTCACTGCTATTCTCTGCAGAGTGAATTAGGTCAAGTCTTCCTCACAGACAACGTTAAATAACACAAACCTCTCCCAGGACTCACGGAGAGGAGCAGAGCCGAGTTCTCTGCTCAGCCCTGAGGAGATGGCAGCGCACAGGGAGTACTCTTGGGGAAGCACTGAAAGGACTGTAGCCAGGTGACCAGGGTCAACAGTCAGGGCTTCTGAAAGTCACCTGCCTGTGCTCTGAGCAGGCTAGGAGACCTCCTTCCCCACGCCCACTCTCTGGGCCTAATCACAGGAAAGCTATCTAGAGGAATCTTGGGTTTATAAAATAGCACATTAATATGCCCTTCAACTCTCCAGGTCACCAAAGACAAGGGAGAGAAATTGTTAGAGACACCAGGAACCCTGGGAGATGGTGTCCTGGGTGGGGATGGAGGCTAAGCGAGAATGAAGGGTGGGGGCCAGTAAAGATGCCTGAGTCGGAAGACCTGAGTTTGATCCTTGGGCCCCACATGATGGAAGAAAAGTGTTGACTCATGCAAGTTATCCTCTGACTTCCGCATATACAGTGTGGCACATGCACACACACATGCAAGCATACAAGTACTCATACACACATGCACATATGTTCTCATGCATGCACTCATGCATGCACATTGATTAAATTGCAATAAAAATTTAGATGATAGGAACGATGGTATAAGTTTCTAACCTAGTACTCAGGGATGGAAACAGGAGGATATCAAATTGGACACCAAGTCTGGGCTATAAAGCATAGCTCCATCTTTAAAAAAGCAAAAAGAAATTGAAAGGTGTCCAAGTAAAGTTAGAATTAAACTAAGACAACGTATCAGTGTGATTTTAACAACTGTCTTGCTAAGCAGGAGTATTAACAGCAAGGAAACTCCATGCCGGGTATAGAGTCCCCAGCCCTCTTCATCTCCACCTATCTCGGGTCTCTAATAGACTTCGAAATTAAAAGGATTAAAAAATATAAAAGGAATCCAGGCAGAACACCCACAGCTACTTTGGAAGCGGAGGCAGGCTTCCTGAGCCGAAGGGTTGGAGACCAGCCTGGGCAACACCATGAGACTAAGTTTCAAGATAATAAATAAGAATCGGGGTGTAGCTCAGTGGCAGGTGCTGCCTAGCAGGGGCAAGGCTCTGGTTTAAATCTCCTGCACCTTGGAAAATGAAGCAAAAAATTAAATAAACAACTAAGTAAGCCTGTCACTCACGGCTTAAAATTTGTTTTTAAGTTCAAAATAGAAGTCAGAAAACTTATTTGTGTTCTAGTTTTGCTTGGCTTCCCCCCAGAACTCTCAGGCTCCTCAGATGAGGTCTGCTCTGGCAACCCATGATATGTTGCTGCCTTGTGATGAAAAATCTGCACAACTTAGTGAACGAGTGTTTTCCAAATGGCCAGCCTGAGCAAAGAGATAGTCAGCTCAAGGTGGGCCCGTAGGATTTCATTGAACACAGTGCAGGAGGCTCAAGGAAGTAACTTCACACCCAAAGACATCCAACCTGTAAGGAACCCCACCTGAGTTTGGGGTGCACTCAAGAAAGAATACCCACGATGATGAAAAAGATCCCCAAAGTCAATTAAAACCCAACCCCTGGAACACAATTAATAAAAACCCAGAGACTGGTATTGGGGTTCAACCTGAAGGTCAGGAAAACTAAACAGCAGCCACTGGCTCTTACCTCTACCTCAGTCTGAAATGGTGATCCTGCCTCCAGGAAGCCTCCAAATGAGACTGTGTGTGAGAGCTGTCTCCTCCCGTCTTGTATTCCTCTCTAGGGCTGGGATTAAAGGCTTGCACCATTACTGCTCAGTTTATAAGGCAAACTAGTGTGGCTGCTGGGATTAAAGGTGTGTCACCACTGCCTTGTCTGTAAGGCTGACCAGGGCAGCTGTTTTACTCTCTGATCTGCAAGCAAGCTTTAATTGTTAAAATACAAATGAAATATCACCACAAGCTCCCTTTCCCGCCTGCACATTTGGGTGAGGTTTTAATTACATGTACACACGTGTGTCTGGGTGTAGGCATGTGCACAGGTAAGTACAGGAGTCTAAGGAGTCCAGAAGAGGATGTGGGTACCCGGGAGCTGCTGAAGTTCCTGGAGGATGTGGAGAACCCCGATGTGGGTGCTGGGACATTCCAGTCCTCCGTGAGAACATTCTGAACTGCTACATCAATCATCTCTCAAGACTCAATCTTTTTCCCCTTTGAGTGACAGTATCTTTCACTAAAGCAGGAACTCTCTGACTAGGCTAGATGAGCTGGCCAGTGAGCCCTGGGAATGCTCCCATCTCTGCCTCCCAGAGACGGGACCACAGATTTCAGCACACCTGGCATTTTACATGGCTGCTGGGGCTTGAACTCGGCTCAGCCTTCATGCTTGCACAGCGATCATTTTACTGAATGATCTGTTTATTTACAGATATACACGCATGACTGTGGATTGTAACATGTGTAATATTTATGTATTACATCTATAAATGCTGATTGTGTGTTTACAATGTATATCTGTCCTCTCTCTCTCTCTCTCTCTCTCTCTCTCTCTCTCTCTCTCTCTGGCATGTGGATGGAATCCAAGCCCTTGGTTGTGGCAATGCAGTGCTCACTAGCCAGTCACCTACCAGTCTTGTTTGCTTATTTTTTCATTCTGTTTTGTTTTGGTCTTATTTTGAGGTCCCATCAGGTAGGACAGGTTCTCAGGTGACTGGTATCTCACTTAGCCAAAGTGTCTTCATAAATAAATGCCGATTGACCTAAGTTAGGTAGGGGTAGAGTGTCTGTTGCTGTTTTAATAGTACATCATCAGAACAAAGCTCTTTCCCCTCTGTCCTACAGAAAACTCAGCATAAGCACCACCCTGGGGGGCGTCCACAGTACCACAAAACAGGTACTGAGAGCAGCACCGCTAAATGTGTGATAGGAGCACATGCACATGTAATTAGAATATGCCAATGCTATCTAAATAAATTTGTAACGAGAATATGCAAATAGCACATGAATAAGCATGTAAGTGTGCAGAGCCAAAGACCCTCTGCTGGAAGCAGGTGTGTGCGGGAAAGAGAGAGTAGCTGTCCCAGGAGGAGGCACAGGTGCTCTTCTGAGGACCTGAGGCGTTGTGTGTGGCCGGGCACATTCAATGTTGATGGATTTTCATTTTGGGTAATCAGTTTAACTGTGGGGTGATGTAAAGAAAGCATAACTCAAAGTGAACTTGGGCTGGCCAAGAGCTATAGACACAGGTATGTACCCCCCCCCCCCCCGTGTGTGTGTTTGTATCCATGTGCTATATCTCTGTGGGAATGGTGGTGCTCACCAGTGAGTTTCCTCTAAGGTGAAGTGCTGCACGAAGAACAGAGCAGATGAGATCTGGCCAGGAGTCCACCCCTGTGCCTGCGTCAACAGGGACATCATCCCCTGCTCCCCCCGAACTGGATTTTCTCATAGCCAGACCAAGAATCCGAACCCAGATCTGAGCTTTCTCCCTGGGTGAATGTTTCCTTCATGGAACTATAAATATGTGTGGATGTAGATTAGCAGAGATAGTTTTACAGAGAGTGTTATGGGGAAAGAAGGAATTGCTGCAGAGAGAAGACCTTGAACCTGGGCCCTTGGTAACAGGAGATCCTGCGCCCATGCCCTTGGCACTAGGATACCTTGCACCCATGTCCTTGGTATCAGGAGAATCTTTGCCCATGCCCTTGGCACCAGGATATCTTACTATGCTCTTGGCATTAGAAGTACCCACACCCATGCCTATGGCATCAGGAGACCCTGCACCAATGCTCTTGATATCAGGAGACCCTGCACCAATGCTCTTGATATCAGGAGACCCTGCACCAATGCTCTTGATATCAGGAGACCCTGCACCAATGCTCTTGATATCAGGAGACCCTGCACCAATGCTCTTGATATCAGGAGACCCTGCACCAATGCTCTTGATATCAGGAGACCCTGCACCAATGCTCTTGATATCAGGAGACCCTGCACCCATGCTCTTGATATCAGGAGACCCTGGACTCATGCTCTTGATATCAGGAGACCCTGCACCAATGCTCTTGATATCAGGAGACCCTGCACCAATGCTCTTGATATCAGGAGACCCTGCACCAATGCTCTTGATATCAGGAGACCCTGCACCAATGCTCTTGATATCAGGAGACCCTGGACTCATGCTCTTGATATCAGGAGACCCTGGACTCATGCTCTTGATATCAGGAGACCCTGCACCAATGCTCTTGATATCAGGAGACCCTGCACCAATGCTCTTGATATCAGGAGACCCTGCACCAATGCTCTTGATATCAGGAGACCCTGCACCAATGCTCTTGATATCAGGAGACCCTGCACCAATGCTCTTGATATCAGGAGACCCTGCACCAATGCTCTTGATATCAGGAGACCCTGCACCAATGCTCTTGATATCAGGAGACCCTGCACCAATGCTCTTGATATCAGGAGACCCTGGACTGATGCTCTTGATATCAGGAGACCCTGCACCAATGCTCTTGATATCAGGAGACCCTGGACTGATGCTCTTGATATCAGGAGACCCTGCACCAATGCTCTTGATATCAGGAGACCCTGCACCAATGCTCTTGATATCAGGAGACCCTGGACTCATGCTCTTGGCATCAAGAGATTCTGCATCCATGCCCTTGGCACCGGGAGACCTTGCAAGCGTGCCGTTGGCCAGGAGTCCAGTCCTTGCATCCATGCCCAAGGCATCAAGAGACCCTGCACCCTTGACATCTTGAGGACTGGTGGAAAGGGGATTTTTCTTGTTCAGAGGAGTAGCAGGGCCAAGAATTCTCTTTTTTGCCCCAGACCTCATCTGCTGGCTCTTCAGATGGGAGAGCAGAGACCAAAGTCTCTGCGGAGAGCAAAGATGCTCACCTGTGAGTAGCCTGGCAGTGAGCTCACACCTGCTGCAGTGGGCAGCAAAGGCAACAAGAATAGCCGTGCGACACTAGTGGACTTTTGTTTTGTAATTGTGAACAATGGGCACCTGAAAAGTCTGTGTCTAACCTTGAGAGCATGCACAACGATTTGGAGACCTTCTGCAGGAAGCTTTGTGTTGCAGTGTGAGGGAGAGGCTTCTGTGCTGTGGCTGCTTCTTGGGCAGCTCAGCTTGTTAAAGCCATGTACTGCAGCCACAATGTTAGAGAGAAGGCAAGCTCCACCCCCATGTCCTAACCAGGTAACAGTTTGGGGATGGCAGTGTGGGCCAGTGACATTGGTCTGGCAAGTATCTGCCCCTTCCTCTCTAGGTAGGATGAAAAGATAACTGTCTACCTCAGGACATTCTTCTGCACTCCAGGCAAGGATTGGTGACATCCTTTTCTTCTTTTTGAGAAGGGGTTCTTTCCTAGGAACATCCGGGAAAATGCAAAGACAAGGATTTGTCACACCATCACTTCTACCGCACAGGGTTCCAGTGTGCTAAGAATAGCACAAACATGGCCTCTGTCAAGGTGAACATTCTGGAACCCCGAAGGCTTCCCTTTAAAATGTTATTAAGCTTACTCTTTGTCTTCATACAAAATGACATTTCAAATCCTTACCAATTAAATAAGTTGTTTTCCTCCTCAGCCTTGGATTAAAGCTGAGCCAAGGTCTTGTCCTCACGAAGGCTGGCATTCCACCTGGCCCAGCGAGGTCCTCTGGAGGAGCTCTACCTGGCCCTGCAGGCTGCAGGGGAAGGTGATCATTTCACTGACTCCAGCTTAATTAGACTCTCAGAGCTGACACCCGGAATCCGGGGGCCCTGAATTTAAAAGTGTGTGGATCTTTCAGTCCAGAGCCAATGAACATTGGAGAAAATGGTTATAAAATTGCCACAGGTAAAGCTGTCCCACAGAGACGTATTGATCACTGCTTGGTACATACAATAAAAACAAAAGGGCTGGAAATCTCAGGATTTTGAAAAGCAAAATCTTGGGATGAACTTTGATCTGCTGAGGCTCCAGCTTCACGACAGACTGGGTATGAAACTTAAAGGCACCTTGCCTCCCTCCCTGCCTATGTGATGAGACTTGCTGTGGCACCATGGGCCTGTTGGCAGAGGTGGAATTCTTGAGTTCATGTCCAAGGCACAGAGTATGCCTGGAACACGGTAAGAGGCTGTAAGGCCAGGCATATGGCCCAATGCCTGTAATTCCAGAACTTGTGGGACTCAGGCAGACTGCGTTGTTAGAGGCCACCTGGGGCTACATCGCAGGTTACAAGTCACCCTGAGCCACAGAATGAGATCTTGTCTCAAACAAACAAAAGAAAGAATGAATGTTCAATGGAAGAAAAAAAAAACAGGAGAGTTGGTGGGGAGAGGGAGAGAAGGAAAGGTGCATGGATATTTGAATGGGTAGATTTGTTGATGAAGTGATGGGGATTTAAGTGGCGCCATATATGGATGGGGATGTGGATTTGATGATTATTGAGCTTTCTGTCCTGCCCGGTTCCTGCAATTGTTAAGTCCCAAAGAAATCACACAGAGATCTACATTAACTATAAATTGATTGGCCCATTAGCTCAGGCTTCTTATTAACTGTTATAACTTATATTAACCCATTATTCTTGTCTATGTTAGCCATGTGGCTCAGTACTTTTTTCAGCAAGGCAGTCACATCTTGCTTGTTCTGTGCCTGGATCAGGATTGTGTCCTCTTCCCAGAATTCTCCTGTTCTCCTTGACCTGCCTCTACTTCCTGTCTGGTTGTCTCACCTATACTTCCTGCCTGGCTACTGGCCAATCAGTGTTTATTTAAAATATAATTGACAGAATACAGGCCATGGTCCCACACCAGGTGATAAGTGGAGGAATAGATAAATGTTTGGATGAGTGAGAGGATTATTACGTTTTGATGGGTGTAGTTGACATTTTGGCTATATGCATATAAGCATAGGTGAGTGGATGGATGGATGGGTGGGTAGGTGAATGGACTCCCTTTCCCTTCCCACATTCCTACCTTCCTTTATCTGTTATGCTAAGTTCTTACCATTCAGAACACACAATAATAAGAGAGTGGAGCCTGAGGGACCATCACCCTAGAGGTTATGCATCTAATCTGGGAAAGTCAACAAAAAAGGAACGCCCAAGCCATCAAGCTGAGTGTCAGGAGATAGATAGAGGATCTGTTCCGAAAGCAATCTTGTCAGGAAGCATGCCACACAGGTTCCCACCTGCTGGTTTGCCATTTCTCTAAGGTGCCATCTCGAAAGTCTAGCCACCAGGCACAGCTGAGAAGCCCCTTGTATTGGTAGAGGTGAGGAGCAGTATGCACCCCAGCTCAAGTGTTGGGGTTAATTGTCACCAGGATTCAGTGTACACTGGCACAGAATTAGTCATAACTGCCATGGGCTGGGTTCTTACTAGGAGCCTTCTGGGGCTCTGAGAGCTACCCTCTCACCAAGGGACTCATGTGGATGCGTTTAAGAAGCAGGAGCTAAAACCCGCTGTTTACAGAAAATAACTCAGGGAGAAACTCGCCCAACATCCCACACTGTAAATGATCAGGGGTCAGGTTCAGACATTCCCGCTCTGGGCCCACAATCACAACCATTCCACCAAGGTCTTCCAAGAGTGAGCGAGGTCCCAGCTCAAGGTGTCTCGGGGACCTCACAAGTCCGTGATGAGCTCTCATTAGATACCTCATAGGAGCAAGCTGCAGGGGATGCTCCTATTGTGCCCTGCAGAGGATGAGATGCTGAGGACCTTTGTATCTTGTTGCCATGGTTACCATTCCCCCTCCTCAGGTAAAAATATTTTCTGTATGCTGCTTGGAAAATAGTAACTCACTTTTATCAGCCAATTGATTTAAAGACAAAGCTTTTCTTTATTAGATGAAAAAGAAAGTCAAAGGAAAAAAAAAAACAAAAAACAATAAACCGAAACCAAAACCAAACCCCAAATCAATGAGCTCTTAGGCATCGTACTTTGTATTTAGGTGATTTCATCTTAAGGCAGTTTTTCCTGCAGCAAAACACCTAACTGTAGCCTCCCAGGAAAGCTCATGTGGATGATGCTGCAAACTGTCCACTACCCATGGAATAGGTCAGGAGGACAGAACTAGGCTGTCCTGTTTGGCAGGTCTGGAACTTAAGGTCTTATTCTGGGAGGCCCAACACCAGCTGGACAGTTTGACTGTTGAAAATAAGGAATCCCTGTGGGATTCAGTATCAGTGGATAAGAAAAGACCTGTGGACAGGGAGACAGGACCAGTGGGCAGGGAGTCAGGACAAGAGGGCAGGGAATCAGGACCAGTAGCAAGGGAGTCAGGACTAGTGAAGGGGAAGTCAGGATAGGGAGTCAGGACAGGTGGACAGGGAGTCAGGACTAGTGGGTAGGGAGACAGGACAGATAGACAGGGCGTCAGGACATGGCTTTACCGATGGACCAGTTTAAGAAGAGGATTTAGGCAGCTGCATGATACTGTGGTCATCAAAGTGCTCGTGCTGTGGGCAAGAGGACCAGAGCTGGACCACAGCCTATGTCAGAATGCTGGATCTGGTGGTGAGCATCTGTCGTCCCAGAGCTGGTTAGACAGAGAGGGGTGGATGCCTAGGGAGCAACGGTCAGCAGATAGAGTATCAGTGTTGAGCTCCAGGCCAATGAGAGACTCTCTTAAAGGAGGTGGACAGTCTTCCTGAGGATGACACAGGAGGTTGCCCTCTGGTCTGCACATGCACCTGCACGCATGCACTGGTATAACAAGCATGCATGTACAAATACAGACAAATGTACATACATGCACACACATACACACGTGCACAAAAGATGTGAGGAAAACACTGTGCCCATCAGCGCTACCATCCAAGGTGGCTGAGGGAGAATGATCTAAAAGACACCAAGCAAGAAGCTATCCTCATATTCTCCAAATTGTTTCCCAAAGGGCCTGGTGAGCCTCTGAGCCTACATGCCTAAGAGACTGCAGGCTTAGAAATAATATCTTTTTTTAGGATATAATTTCAATGCGGTAGAACTCAGCCTTGTTAGTGTGCAGTTCTGTGAGTTTTGACAAATGTGGACCTGTCATGTCACGGTCACCATGAGAGCCCAGAGCCTCCTCTCACCTGAGCCCCTGGCAATTCGGCTCTACTCCTGTGCTCCCCACCCCCACCCCACCCCCTGCCTGCTCTTGGATGTCCAGTAAATAGAGCGCTGCATTGCCCGGAGTGCAGAACCCAGCTTCTTCCAGTAGCACAGCCTGCTGGGGCTCACCCTCCTGAGTCAGGAGCTCCATCCTTTCATTGCAGACTTGTATCATATGTCATCGGCTTGTCTGTTCACTCCCCAGTGAGGGGACACAGTGATGCGCCCATCAATAGCCAGGATGTCGTGTGGGTTTCTGCACACAGGTATTTTCATTTTTACGCTGGTGACAGGATTTCTGGCTAAGGGGCAGGCTTGGT
>NW_024543978.1:2690000-2727500 GCF_018167655.1 Microtus oregoni
AGGTACATTTTTGCTCCATGGAGTCAGGTCAGTGACTCAGAGATGAATGCAACCAGCAAGCTCCTGGGCGCCAAGTGTCATCCTGTGGGTGTAGGCGCATCTGGAAACCTCCTTTTGCTGGGAGTCTTTCAGGTGCTCTCAGGATTCGACAGGTTTGGGGACATGGCCAGCAGTTGCGTTGTTGCTCTGCTCCTCCACCCTCTAAATACAGGGATGTGCCCAGACTCCAGCAGGGAGAGACAATCTTCCCTACCCTGTGTCTGAGTGGGGAAGGCTTAGGAGGAAGACACGCGTCACGTGGCAGCTACACTCAGCGCCAGTGTCTGTGTGTGCTCATTGCACAGCTTGATATCTGTGTTTCTGGCAATGTCTGTCTGTGCGCTGACACACATCCTCTCTGTCCCCTCTCCTATCCCACCTGTATAGCTCATCCCTATCGTCTCCCTTCCTCTCCTTCCCCTCACCCCTACCCTGTCTGTACTTGACCCTACCCTCTGCTATCCCACCCATATGGCTTATCCCTATCGTCTTCCTTCCTCTCCTTCCCCCCTCAACCTTACCCTTTCTGTACTTGACCCTACCCTCTGCTATCTCACCTGTATACCTTATCCGTATTGTCTCCCTTCCTCTCCTTCCCCTCACCCCTACCCTGTCTGTACTTGACCCTACCCTCTGCTATCCCACCTGTATACCTTATCCCTATCGTCTCCCTTCCTCTCCTTCCCCTCACCCGACCCTACCCTCTCCTATCCCACATCCACACCTCCGCCAACTGCATGACCTCTCTATAGTCACACCAGTGCCACACCACCAGCCTCACCGTAGCCACCATCACCTTGTCACCGTGGTGTCTACCTGTGTAATTATAGCCAAGATCCCAGCACTCGGCGCTGGGGACTCCCCTTTTCCAGATGGATCCAGCTTCTGACCTTGTGAAATTAGCAAAACACCTTGAAGCCAGGGACTGAACGTATCGTCGTCTTTGATAATCACCCAACCTCTGTCCTTTATGGCCTCAGTGAGCGGTCTGCACAGAGGTGCCGTGCTTGGGTGTGAGGGCACAGCAGGGAATGTTCTCAACCGGAGAGAAGAACTGCAGGCTGTAGTGATATTTCATTTGCATTTTAATACATAAAGCTTGCCTGAAGATCAGAGAGTAAAACAACCCCACTGATCAGCCTCACAGACAAGGCAGTGGTAACACAACTTTAATCCCAGTAGCTACACTAGTTGCCATAGAAACGGGGCAGTGCATGCGTTTAATCCCAAAGGTGCACACCTTTAATCCCATCCCTAGAGAGAAATATAAAACAGGAGGAGACAGCTCACACAGTGTCATTCTGAGATTCCTGGAGGCAGGATCACCATTTCAGACTGAGGTTGAGGGTAAGAGCCAGTGGCTGGCTACTTTGCTTTTCAGATTCTCAGGTTGAATCCCAATTTCTCTCTCTAAGGTTTTTATTAATCATGCTTCAGCAGGCGGACATGGGGCAGCAACAGAGCCTAGGAATGGCATGGAGTTCCTTGGGCTGGGCATGAGGTTGAGTGTGTGGAGGGCATTAACTCATCTCTCCCTGCTGAACCATAGGAGGGGGGTCCTGTCTGCATGAAGAGTAGAGAGGAGGTCTGGGAGCATCAGTCTATCTTCACAGTCAAAGGCCACCAGGAAGTCACTCACATTCCGAAGACAGCAAACTCCTCAAGCTTCAGGAACTGGCGTGGGTCCTGATCCTTCCTGGCTTGGGTATTGGTGAGTTTGAACAGAGACCCCCGCATCTGTCAGCTGTCCATGTTTCAGAACACAGAGACCTCTGCAAGGGATCCTGGGGAGTGTGACTTCTGTTACAGAAAAGCCATCCTCTTTTGGTGAAATTGGAGCAGGGGAGGCCCCTCTATTCCCCAGAGTTGCCAGAGGAAGCCAAGCTCATACCAGTCTCAATTATGAATACTTCTAAATGAATGTTTCCAGTCTGCAAGGTGTATTTGCTTTGGGGGCTGTGTTTTAATCTGTAAATTAAATTAAGAGACGACTTGCGATCTTAGGCAAAGAACATGGAGTGCCAGGCACTGCCGCTAGGACACTTAGGCGCTACCCCCGCTGGTGAGTGCGGGGAAGACTTTTCCTCCAGGCCCTCCTCTCTGTTCTATGCTTCTCATCTGAACTTGTTTCTTGGGGTTCCCAGTCTTCACCAGGCCCTGGGTTATCTGAGGAATTGTTTTCACAATCTAGATGAGCGCAAAACTGGGTGGAAAGAATCACAAGGTTTCCTCATCTTCGTGTGCAACCATTTACAGACAAAATGTCCACACTGAAACCTAGTAGTGACTTCACAGACTATGAGAAGGTTTGGAAGTCAAAGGGGAAAGCCACGGAGTGGCAAAGGGACCCAGCCCACTGCTCCAGTTACTTTCAGTGGCTGGTTTATAGAATTGTGCACCAAGTGGTGGGTCCTTCCGTTTCCCTTCCTCGGGCGGAACAATTGGTGTGGGAGAGGTGGGAGACCTCGGGGCGACAGACCACAACCTCTACAGGTCCCCAGATTTCCTTGTGAGGACTGTCTCCTGCTAGCCAGGAGTGAGGCTAATGGTGGAGGGGGGGCTCACCAGATTCTCCGGGGAAGTTGTTTGTTCTAGGAAACAAGTGAATCTCAAACAACAGATGCTGAGACGAAGACTCACAGGCAGCAAGTTTTGGAGGTGTGTGTGTGTGTGTGTGTGTGTGTGTGTATGTGTGTGTGTAAGTGTGTGGATGTGTGTGTTTGTGGATGTGTGTGTTTGTGGATGTGTGTAATGTATGGATGTGTATATGTTGTGTGTGTTTTGCCTTTGTGAACATGTGTGTGCAGTGTGTGTGTATATGTGATGTATATGTGTTGTGTGTTTCTGTGTGTGTGAGACACATGTGTGTGTTGTGTATATGTGTTATATGTGTTTGTGATGTATGTGTGTATAGTGTGTATATGTGCGTATGTAATGTATATGTGTTGTTTTGTGTATGTGTGTGTTTGCTATGATTTAGGAATAGAGAGACACAAAGAGGCTGGAAGCTGATGCGGATGAGAGAGATCAGGACAATGTGTAACCCCACTGGGGATTGTTAGGTGCTGGAGAACACTCTGTGAGGTAATTGGGAAGTTTGCCATTGATTTCTGCCCAGTAGCGGCTAAGGCTGCCTGATGGCTCTGCTTTGGAGTGTGCAGGGACTGGGTCTAAGGAAGAGGTAGAGGCTGGCAGTTCCTCTGTCCTGCCTCCTTATCTAATTGTGCCCCCTTAGGAGTCATCAAAAGCAATACAGTGTGGTGTCCGGTCATACGCTATGTCATCTATTCTGACTGGCTACGCCATGAAGCCCAGGGGTTCCTCCGAGGAAACCATGGCCAGGGGCTGTCAACCTAAAGTTCTACCAGGTCTGTCTTCTGCTGAGACTTGGTCATGGTCATGAAAGAGAAGGGGAGGAACTGAAGGAGAGAGGGGGAAGGGAGGAGTATGAGAGAGACAGAAAAGAATGGGAAGGAGGCCATGTCCTGTGTTGAGTTTTGCTCACTGGAAGGCTAAGCATCAGGTCAGAAGTAGGTGTGTGTCTTTGACCTCATTGTAGCCATGTTCTTAAGGCTCTGAGCCAGGACCCACCCTGACGGAGCAACCAGAAATGTCAGGACAGCGGAGAGATCAGAGAGAGGGCATGGAGGGTATGGAGCAGCTCAATTGTCCCCATGGCCTCACACAGTTGGAAGTGATGTGCCCAAGGGGCCTCTATGGCTTCTGGATAATTTCCTGGATTTGGATTGCTTTGCTGAAGGTATTTCTCCTAGGGAGCTTGGCGGGGGACGCAAGTTAAAGAGACATTTCCATCATGCAGAGAAGATCAATTGTCTGATTTCTGTGACAGTGAGCTCAGCCTCAGCCTCCTGTTCCATTTGTGTCCAACGGTGTCTTGAAGCATTGTGCTCGTGGGCTCGTTATTGCGTAACCCCTGGGATGCATTGTGCACTGCCACATTTAACTTGGCTCTGAGACACTTGTGGTGCCCTACGAAGTAGGACATGGGGAGGAAAGGGGCATAAGTGGTAGACTGGGGATGTACCTGGAGGGCTGAGTGGAACCCCGAGTCTGCAGAGTGATAGTCTGGAGCCTAGGCTCTTGTCATGTGATCTGTCACTGAGGGGGATAATGGTCAGAACATCCAGGCTGTTTGCGAACAACCTGGAGACCACAGGATGGGTTAGCATCATTATCCCATAGATCTGTTCAAGACCATAGATCTACTAATGTTGGAAATGGGTCTAGAACTCTCGACCCTGTGTTCAGAAGAAGTGGTGAGGCTCAGGGCTGGGCAGGAGACAGAGCCACTCCTGAATGACAATTTGACTGGAACTGGTTCAGGCTGGTTCAGAGGGGCTCCAGACTTCAGTAGAGTGCAGCACCGGCCTATCTGGGGACATGTTCCGTTACTGCTTTGCCTTTTGGGTGCTTGGGAATTCCACATGAGTCAGGTACCTGGCTATGTATTCTGCAAGGAGCCATGAAGTCCACCAATAGCTCCTGTGACACTCACAGTCAAGGTCTTGGATTGCAGGGTGGAGGCAGAGGTGCCCCTAGGTGTGTGTGGTGGGGGGAATGCTCTGAAGACATGTGAAGACTTGTTCTCCCCCAGGCTCCTCTCTCCTTATTTTCTACACTTTATCTCTCCTGCTGCTATTGAACCCATGGGGGCTTAACTGGGCTTGGCCATGGTCTCCAGGACAGCCACATCCTCAGCTTAGGGAGCCAATCCCTGATGTTGCCCCTGAAAAGGTGTCCCTGCAGCCACTTAAGACCTTCATCCACTGTGGACCTTGCTGTGGTCACGCTGGCTCCTTGAAGCCACCTGAGACACTCCACTTGGATCAATACTCCTCCAGTGCCTTCTCCATTTCTTTAGTACCCTCTTCCCATGCTGTCATTTATCTTCTCTTCCTGTTGACCGGTGTCTGGTCTGAGTGAACGTCGAGGCCAAGTCCCTGTCACAGGCCACCCTTTAAGAGCTCATCGGGTGTCTGTTTCCCCGGTGTGAAGGCAGGGCTTGGTAAACTGAGTTTCCAGCACCCACTGACCTGGAGACAGTAAGTGCTCAGCAACTGTTACCTCTGGTGGTTCTCCCACAGCCGCTGTGGGAGATGGTGTGGAGGGAAAGAACTTGAGGTCTTCATGCTGCTCTTAGATTTGGGAAAAGACACAACTCAAAGCAAGGCCTATGCAATACCAAATCCTGAGGAGGCTGAAAGGGAGCTTGGCTTCCTCTGTGGGAGGCAGAAAGAATTGCTCTCTAGCTCCTTTGATTTGGCTCAACAAAAATGTACCTGATGTCTGGTGACTCTACAAGAAAGAAAAGCTAGGATTCTGGGGACAGGACACATTCTTCTAACTTGGGGGTTGTCCTGCATCCCATGGTTTTCACGCACATGGCATCCAGGGATGGCGAGATACCACTCATTGATCCCTGATCTCTGGATCGTCTTTTGGAACAGCTCCACCAAATCCCATCTGGTCATTCCTGTGACCAGATAAGGACCTGTCAAGGAACTTAAGGGAGAAGGCAATTAATCCTGGCTCTCAGTTTGGCAGAATACAATCCATCACGGTGGGGAAGGTACGGCAGCTGGAGCTTGAGGTGACTAGTCACATGACCGTTGCAATCAGGAAATAGAGAACAGAAAAAAAGGCTATAAAACCTCGAGGCCTGTGTGAAATGATTCACTTCCTCTACCAAGGCTCCATCTTCCAAAGGTTCTACAATCTTCCAAAACAGGGCCATGATCATGGCACCTCATGTTCCAGTAGAGGACACTGTGGGGGGCACTTCTATTCAAAGTACTTCCCCGGAGGTGACAGTATGTGTCCTCCTGGTGCATTGCCCCAGCCGGAGCACCGTAGCTGGGGCTTCTCTGCAGCTGCTGGCACAGCGCATGCTCCCTCTTCAGTGTGAGCATTCCTCCCCCACCCGTTGGGGAAGGTGATGGATAGACCACAGCGTGAGAACTTGAAGTGAAGTGAAGTGTGGTAACACTCCAGTTCATTAGCGGAGTGAGATTCTTGCAGAGGCCAGAGAAGAGGGTCTACATCCTGGCTTCCCTGACATCTCTAATTTGAGTGTTCTTAGCAATGTCATCTTGCTGAGCACTGGACCACTGCCAGGAAGAAAGTTCTCGAGGTTCTGTCAAACACCCTTGGAGATGGCCTCAGCTTTGAAGGGAACTCAGGAAGTCACCATGGAATCATGGGTTAGCTCCATTGAAGGCCACCGAGAAGGAGAGAAAGGGATGCAAATTCCTGAGAAAATTAGATGTCATCAAGTTCAATTTTAACACTGAGCTTCAGTCAAATAATGTGAGGGGGGGCTGTTTTATTATTTATGTAGCACTTTCAAAGTTATCTGTAAAGGAAATTGTTTGATAGACAGTAAATTAAGCAAAACTGCCTTATAAATTTGGGTTAAATCTTACATTGACTTTAATATTTAATATAGCAGCGTGAATCACATTTTCACAAACTACAAGTTCAGTAGAGGTTTTAGAATGTGTCTGTATTATTATTATTATTATTGCTATTATTGTTATTTTCTACTAAAGCCATCCTTTAGAATGTGTCTGTATTATTATTATTGCTATTATTATTATTTTCTACTGAAGCCATCCTTTAAAACTTGGCATTGGTTGCACTTTTCTTTGGCATGCAACCCTTCCCATCTCACAGGCTGCTCCATTTCATGGGGAACTCCCACTAAAATGACATCTCCTAAGAACCAGGCTTGCAAGCCATTCCCTCTTAACTGACTTTGCGGTTTCCAGAGAAGGTTGAGGAGAATTCTGATACTGCAGAGTGTAGAGGTGTAGAGAGGAGGAGAGCCTTTGTGCTGGAGAACTCAGAGATCAGAGTGGGAACAGGCACGAGACCATCCACGCTGTCACACTGGTGGCTGTCTAACCAAGACTCTGATGACAAGAACAGCCCAGGAGACAGGAACAGACACTTGTGTGGCTCACGCAGCTCCCTGTGGAGGTGTGTGTCTTAATTAGAACCTTGTCACTCAGCTCTATGCTCATATTAATGAGTCTGAGTCGATGTAATATAAGTTATACTGATACGGTGTCCCGTACTGTTCGTGCTAGTGGGGAGCTCACTCTGAGATCAAGATGTTTCTGCCCCCTCGCTTCTCCTAAACTCAGACACCTTGATTTCAAGTGTCATCCAAAACTGTCCTGGCAGGCTGGTCCAAGCTCTGTAGTGTGAAAAAAATAAGGAGAACAGCAAATAGCTAAGGGCATTCAAAGACATTACGCCTGTGAGAACAGCTAAAAGGTAAACCATTCACACGAGACATAGCTATTATTTCTCCCACAGTATGAGAATGCCTGCTTTGGGTGGGCAGCCAGGACCTTCCCTCAGAGGCAGAGTTCTGCTCAAAACTTGAGCTGGACTGTGATGAGGCCTCCCCAGCCACCCTGCTGGATGCTGTTTTGGTGGCAAAGCTACTGATTTGGTGGTGTTTTGCCTTCTATCTGTTGACTATGTTACTTTTTACTAATCTTTACTTTTTCTCACTATATACTTAATAAAACCATTCATTCGAGACTGAAAGTACTTCTGCAGCAGACCGTTTCCCACACAGAAGAACCTAGATGGATGGTCAGGCATGAAGAAAGGGGAAATAGGACCAGAGAGCAGCCAGTGTAAGTGTACAGCTTAATAAGACAGTTGGGGTGAAACAGCACCTGCAGCAATTTGAGAAGGACCAACACAGGCCATTTGGGTTCCCCTAACCAAACTGGACATCTATTGTGGAAGTCCTAAGTTCAAAGTTGGTCTCAGAATTATAGCCCTCATGGGCACTTCTACTTGGTCAAGTGACTCTGGAGACTTCTAAACTTTTCTCATGGGTGACAAGAGTTGGGTGCCATACCAGACTGGCAGCAGTGGAGTGTTGGGCATTAACATAAGAAGACTTTTAGGGTGGCTGGAGCTGGACTCTAGGAGGACAGACAGGCTTGGGGGATGTGGGATCGAAGAGGGAGGACATGAGCAACCCAGCTGCACAGAGAGGAAGCGGGTAGAGGCTGCAGGAGCTGATGAAGAGGTTAGAGGAGCCACGGAGCCTGTGATGAGACACCATAAGCAGTCCCGCCTGAGGAAGGAAGACTTGCCAGACTTAGGAGAAGACTCAGAGGAAGCCCAGATGGTCCTGGGCGCTGACCATGGTTCTGAAGACAAACACGATCTTGGACAGAGGATTTCTCTGCAGGGAGAAGAGACAAGGGGAGGCTGACACTGACGACCTGTCTCATACCCAGTGACTGTTGCTTAGACCTCATCAGCAGAGCCTGCCATCCCTTCCCAGGCCCACCTTCAACCAGCTGGTGGTGTGGAATGTCAGAAATGGGATAAAGACAACCTCAGCTTGTCCTTGAGATCTGGAAACTGTGCCAGCCTCAGAAGTTTGATGTCTTGCTCTGTTTCAGAGTGTGAGGACAGGCAGACTATTTGGGAACAGAGGAAATGCCGAGAGGTCCCAGAAGACAGCGAGAAAGGCTGAAAGGAGGCAGGCCGGCTTTGGAGGATGGGTTAACTTTTGAGACCATTATGCACACACACAGAAAATAAGGACTCACATGCAGGTTGTGAGGCATAATCCAGGAGCTCCCATTTCGGGGTGAGGATCTGCGGAATAGTGAGTCAAAGAGACCAGAGCCCTAATACAGTGCTGGAGTGGACCTGGGTCATCAGTATGAACTCACATAATGAAAAGCATATACTCATATACAGAAATATCAAGCTGAATTGTTACTACTAGGAGGACAGTTGCTACACACTCAGGAAGTCCTGCACTGCCGTCTGAATCAGCCTGGGAGTGAGAACTTCCCATAAAAAAAATAGGACAATGCAAGGAAGCAGGAGCAATGGGAGATACAAGGGTGAGGGCAGAGAATAAATAAGAGGAACCCATGGCTCCAAGAGTGCCACAGAGTGAGGAAATGCTCACATGACAAAATGCACAAAGTTCCAACTGGATGGAGCCAGTTGACAGGACAGAGCCACACACTGATACCCCACCCTGATGGGTGTATTTGACAGGACACAGCCACACACTGACACCCTACCCTGATGGGTGTAGTTGACAGGACACAGCCACACACTGACACCCCACCCTGATGGGTGTAGTTGACAGGACACAGCCACACACTGACACCTCACCCTGATGGGTGTAGTTGACAGGACACAGCCACACACTGACACCTCACCCTGATGGGTGTAGTTGTTAGGACACAGTCACACACTGACACCTCACCCTGATGGGTACAGTTGTTAGGACACAGTCACACACTGACACCACACCCTGATGGGTACAGTTGTTAGGACACAGTCACACACTGACACCTCACCCTGATGGGTACAGTTGTTAGGACACAGTCACACACTGACACCTAACCCTGATGGGTACAGTTGTTAGGACACAGTCACACACTGACACCCCACCCTGATGGGTGTAATTGACAGGACACAGCTGCACACTGACACCTCACCCTGATGGGTGTAGTTGACAGTTGACAGGACACAGTCACACACTGACACCCCACCCTGATGGGTGTAGTTGACAGTTGACAGGACACAGTCACACACTGACACCTCACCCTGATGGGTGTAGTTGACAGGACACAGTCACACACTGACACCTCACCCTGATGGGTACAGTTGTTAGGACACTGTCACACACTAACACCTCACCCTGATGGGTGCAGTTGTTAGGACACTGTCACACACTGACACCCCACCCTGATGGGTGTAGCTGACAGTTGACAGGACACAGGCACCCACTGATACCCACCCTGATGTGTGCAGCAGACAGGACACAGCTGCACACTGACACCCTAACAGATGGGTGCTATAAGAGCTAGCCAATAAGAAGCTAGAGTTAATGGGCCAAGCAGTGATTTAAGTAATATAGTTTCTGTGTGGTTATTTTGGGGCTGAGCAGCTGGGAACCAACAAGCCGCCTCCTTACTACAACTGGCACTCCAACATGATCAAGTAAATCCACTAAAACCTTACAGGGCTTGGAAAGGAATTCTAGTCTCTAAAAATCAAAGTTTAGCCACGTTTATTCTCCTGAATGGGCTTTGTGTGATAGCGGCATGCTGCGGCTCCTTTAAGAAAGGTTTTCCTGATTTAGTGGTAGCAGAAAAAAAGTCGTGGTTTTGAAATGCTGGCTTTCTGGGCTGTGCTGCCAACAAGAACTCTGACTCTTTCTGAAGGTCCAGGTATAGAGCATTTAAATTGGGTCTGTGAGCAGACTGCTACAACTAGCTTAGTGGCAACATAGACCCACTGTGTGCCTGAAAAGAGGGCTGTGAGTATGGCTCGTGCTAAACAGACCTCTGCTACACCATGCTGAACTGGAAGGAGCAAGCAGACAGTGCTGTATTTTCCCTAGCAATGGTACCACTTAAGTTCATAAGAAGGGCTTAGCATCTTAAGAAGTACTTCTGGCCAAAAGATAATTACAGATACACAATAGGAGAGATTCAGATATAAAAGAACTCTCAATGTGTCACAGTGTTGGATAAACGTACGCAGGCTTGGGAGATACAGGAAAAAGAATACAGACAGTTATAGAAAGAAGTAAATGGTATTTAAAAAAGGTAAAGTCTTTAAAGAGACAGTAAAAACAGTCATAGGCTAAAGGAATAAAAAAACAAGTCACGTAAAGGTGGAATAACACAGAATCTGGATTGCATATATTATGGTGTTTTCTTTGGATTTTTTTGACTGTAAATAAGCTAAGTACAGAGAGACATTTTATTGTATGGGCTGCTAAGCTAAACCAGAATCTATGTTCTAAAGGTATTATGACTTCCAAATTTGGGTCTAAGGATATGTTGCTTTGAAAAGAGGTTCTTCTTTTGTTTTCAGAGAAGGTGAGAACCTGTGGATTGCTTCCAGACTAATATGATTTGATGCACCAAGACCCCCTGAAAGGTTGTTGTGAACACCCCCCAAAATTACTTTACCGAACAAAAAGCAGGAAGCAGTTTGGAGAGAACTATGCCCATATTCCCAAATATTGTTTATAAATGTTTGTTTACATTTAATTGGGGATATGCTATAGAGATTTGCATTTGCATGGATCTTGGTTTATTGATACAGATTTAATGTCAATTTTATTATAGGTAAATTTCTGCTTTTGATTAAGGTATTTTGTTTGTGCAGCTCATATAAAATATAATGTATAATTAAGAAATAACAGTTAATAGCTAATCATCTATAATAGTCAAGCTTGTAGTCATGTTAGTTAGATTTTCTAGATTGCAGAGATGTATTTCAGATGGATAGGCATTCTTCAAACCTTTCAAAGACTACAGAATATGGCATTTAAAATGTTTAAGAACTTATGTCTTTTCATGACAATAAGATACATCTGCTCCTGGCCGTACCAATCTACTTCAAGAGGATAACAGGCATTACAGAGGCTCCTTATGGAGTTGACTAGCCATTCAGGCAAGAAATCGATCTTGCCTAGACTGCTTGATGGTATGTTGTGTGAACTGGACATGCAGAACCCATGGAAAATGACTGATAAACTTGCCTAAAAGTGAGATGATCTTTAGGGGTTCCTGCTTCCTAAAAGACTCTGCTAGACATTCTGCAGGACACAGAAGAAAGTGACTGACAAACTGCCAATATAGGTGGAAATGTCCTTGAAGTTTCCTGCTTTGTGGGAAAGTCTGCTAGATGCTATGGGCCTGTAGGCTGAAGATGGATGCCCCAATGGTCCAGAAGAACTTTGAGTGATTGAACAGGCAGCGAGATGTCCCTGTCAATTCTAGAGTTTTGAAAGTTGCTTACAATGAACTTATTATTTACTCAGGTAATATTATATCCTTCTGGAGACTTTGATGGAGTTGAAGAATTTATAGTTATAGTGTGTCTTAGTTATGATAAAAGATAGTGTAGATATAAATATAGTAATTGTAATTCTTGTTTGATACCTGTTTTGTTATATGTAATTTTACTATGTTAAAGAAAAAGCCTTCATTTTTTTATTTAAACAGAAAAGGGGAGGTGATGTGGGATTCTGTTCTGTATGCTATGAATACCATTGGTTAATAAAGAAACTGCCTTGGCCTGCTGATAGGGAAGAACTTAGGTAGTTGGGGAAAACTAAACTGAGTGTTGGGGAAAAGGAGGCAGAGTCAGGAATGCCATGGAGCCTCCATTGAAGACAGACATGCTGAAACTTTGCTGGTAGGCCATGACTTCATGGTGATGCCCAGAATAATGGAGATGGTTAAATTAAGATGTAAGAGTTAGACACTAAGAAGCTAGAGATAATGGGCCAAGCAGTGTTTTAAATAATAAAGTTTCTGTGTGATTATTTTGGGGATGAGCAGCCAGGAACCAACAAGCAGCCTCATTACTACAGAGTGCAGTTGACAGGACAGAGCCTGACACCCTCCCTGATGGGTACAGGTGACAGGACACAGCCACACACTGACACCCTTCCCTGATAGGTGCAGGTGACAGGACACAGCCACACACTGACACCCTTCCCTGATAGGTGCAGGTGACAGGACACAGCCACACACTGACACCCTTCCCTGATAGGTGCAGGTGACAGGACACAGCCACACACTGACACCCCACCCTGATGGGTACAGGTGATAGAACAGAGATATTCACCGTAACTGCTCCCAAGAGTCAAACCGTAAAAGTGCAACGTTATTCTAAACTAGGAAGATCCAGGCAAAAGGCCAGGTCGACACACCCCCAAAGAGGGGTAGGAAGACTTTCGAGTTATGGGAGCAAGCTCTTGGAGGATTTGTTCTGGGCACCTGAGACCCCCCACTTTGACTATAATGTGCCCCCACACAGTATGAATGCAGAACTTCAGAGAAATACATGACTCTTCCCCGCAAACACATCCCTACCCTCAAATTTCTCATTTTTCTGAGAGCTTGGAATTTTGTTGAGAAGAGGTCCCTCTCACTCTACAATGAGGCTCTCTTGAGACCCCAGAGCTGACCTTTCAATGTGAAGTCACCGCAGTGTGCCATAGAAAATGCTTCTCATCTTGGCCCTGTAAAACAGGAGCAGGAACAACTCAAAGTGGTGAGAGGTGCCTGCTGGGAAGATGTGGTAATTGGTCTGTGGGGGGGTCTGCCATTCCCTTGTCCACACAAGGAAACAGGGCAGCTGGTCCCAGGGACAGCTGCAGGTGCTGATGGGCGGGGATCTCCTGTCCCCAGGCCTGAGTTGGATGGGCTGAGGGCAAGGCCAGCTGTCTGTGACTGGAGCCCAGGGTTCTTTCACACCCCCGGGAGAGAGCTGAGCAGTGTGGGCTTGACACAAACATGACAGCGCGATGTCTACAGGATGTAATTTGGGTCACATTTTCTCAATGGGTATGCTGGTACAGGAAAAGAAGGAAAAGAAAAAAAAGTGGCCTGGTTATTCTCGGGAAGCTCTTCCCTGTGGATATTTCAGAAAACAGGGCCATCCTTCTCTGCATGAGGAGGGATGGAGTCATGGCAGTCAGCGCCTCCCACACACGCAGGTATCCTTCCTCCCTCTAGCACGTGCAGGTGTGTGGTCCCCGTCACCATGTCCTGGGGCTGCAGTGAGACAGAGTGGTGGCTTCCCACACATTTGTGTTTAATTAAATTCATCTGGGATTTATGGGGAAATTTCAGATAACATAGAGAGTTGCGGTTAACCCCATGAAAGTATGTTGTCCCCTGCTGTTCCTTAATATCTCGGTTTCTCAGGGTTATACATTTTAGTTGATAGTCTGACACAGATATAGTGCTATCATTGTTACTATGATGATGATAATGTTAGTATTATTTTGGTTTTGGGGACAGGGTCTCACTCTGTAGCTCAGGCTGGACTAGAACTCACTACATAGTTGAGGCTGGCTTCAAGCTCATGGCAATTCTGCGTCAGCCTCCTGAAGGCTCAGATTCCAGGCATATGCCAGCCTTCTGGGTCTGATGTTGGTAACTGAAGCTCACAATTTGACCCAGGGTGGTCTTTCTGCCTCATGGGGAAACACCATGCATTTGGCCACGTCTCTTCTGCATCTTCAGGGCTGATGTAGTTTCTCTGACTTTCCTCCTTTCTGGTGATGTTGACATCACTGAAAAGCACTGGGAAGGTGCCTCTGAGAATACCTTCCAACCCCAGTTTGTGTGATGATTTTTCTGTTGCTTAGGATGGCATTGTAGGTCTGGGGAAGGAAGCCAGGTGAGGTGCTTGGCTAGGCTTATCGCCTCCCCAGGTGCACCTGATGTTGGCCTGGCTTGGTGCTGTCTGTCTGAGCTAGAATCACCTGTCAGAACAGCTGTCTGTCTGAGCTGGAATCACCTGTCAGAATAGCTGTCTGTCTGTCTGAGCTGGAATCACCTGTCAGAACAGCTGTCTGTCTGAACTGGAATCATCTGTTGGAACAGCTGTCTGTCTGAACTGAAATCACCTGACAGAATAGCTGTCTGTCTGTCTGAGCTGGAATCACCTGTCAGAACAGCTGTCTGTCTGAGCTGGAATCACCTGTCAGAACAGCTGTCTGTCTGAACTGGAACATCTGTTGGAATAGCTGTCTGTCTGAACTGAAATCACCTGACAGAATAGCTGTCTGTCTGTCTGAGCTGAAATCACCTGTCAGAACAGCTGTCTGAGCTAGAATCACCTGTCGGAACAGATGCTCTATTTTAACTGCACAGTTGCTTGTCGTCGTTTCCCACATGCTTTGGGAAGAAATGGCTTACACACCCCACATCTACAGAGTTAAAAGTTGGCTTTCAACCCCTTGACAGTTGATTATCTAGATGCCTTTAGGGTGTTTCTACATAGTTTTGTCTCCTCTTTGTGTTATTTACCTCACCATTCATTCATACTTCTTACTTTTGCTGATATTGAAAACTGCAACTTCAAGATTTACTACAGGGCCACAGCAATCACGACTGGTGATATTGACGAGATGCTGATGCGTAGATTAATGGAGCAGAATGGAGGGCCCAGAAATAGAGCCACATAAGGAATCAAGCCATCTGTGACATGTGAAAGGTATCTACATACAGACCTTACCTTTGTGATATTAATTCAACATGTGCCCTAGGTCTAGAAATGAAGACATTTCTCCAAATCCCATAGAGGGATGCAGGATGAAATCATGACATCCTTGGGTTTGACAATGGGGGCTTTGCTACAACACCAAACACATGATCAATGAAAGGCAATAACAGGTAAATTGGACTTCACTGGAACAAGGCACTTCTGTTTCTCATTAGTAAAAGTTCAGAGAATGAAAACAGCCCTTAGAGCTCTTCTCTGGTTCTCTGGTAAGGAACTTGTCTCCAATAATACATATATATATATATATATATATATATATATATATATATATATATATATAATCTTAAACCCAAAATGAGAAAGAATGCAACTGAAATGGGTAGGAAGAAGTATGCACCGCATGCGTCATACACAAGATGTGCAGACAGTATACTCATAAAAACTCCAGGACAGCACCACACAGTAGGTGGTTTAAAAAATGAGCTGGAAGAAGCCAGGCAGTGCTGGGTGGTGCACACCTTTAATCTCAGCACGTGGGAGGCAGAGGCAGGAGATCTCTCTGAGTTCAAGGCCAACCTGGTCTTCAAGAGCTAGTACCAGGACAGGTTCCAAAGCTACAGACAAATCCTGTCTCAAAACAACAACAACAACAATAGCAAACATGAGCTGGAAGGTTCTCACAAGGCCAGATAAGGTCTTCCCACATACGATCCCTCTTAGTTCATTCCATAGCACACGCTGAAGGAGCAATCACAGAAGAAGAAAGTTGTTGGGCCACAAGTAGGCAGTGGGAGGAATCTGGACAGTCCCCGTGGCATGACAGTTTGAATTGTCAACTTGGGACAACTTAGAATCACTGAGGGAGTCTCAGAAGAGAGGTAAGAGTTTGGGCTGACCATCCTGGCTCCAGACACAATGATTCCTGTCTTAAGCAATTGCCAGTATCAGAAAGTTGCATTGGAGAGCATCCTAGAATTATACTTGAAACCTCCAATAAGAAAGAGGGAAGAACTGGGTCCACCCCAGACAGGTCTGGAGGATGGTCCCATATGCATATGGCAACAGATCACATAGTTGGATACATTAGTATCAGCTCATTACAGGCTTCATAGATAAACACAGATACCGTGAAAATATGGCCATCTGGGTGAGCCTGTACACACAGGTTGCTTTGTCAGCTTAGATGATTAGAAACAGTGGTAGCATAAGTAGATCAGGCTCCTTGAGTTTCCAATATTCTCCGATGCTTGTGACTAGGGCTGGGTCCTTTGGAAATGTGTTTATTCTGGGACCGGAGCAGAAAAGGAATATGAAAAGGCCAGGCTATCTCATGCTAGAAAATAAGTCCTCAAAATGGAGACACAAAACCTTACCAGAACAACACACAGATTGATGGATGAGGTTTGTCAAAGGTACAAGAGCCAACAGAAAATCTCACAGCCAAAGTTAGACTGAGGTGAATAACAGAATAAGATAACTGGATTATAGCTCAAGTGATAAATGTCCATGGATGTAGGGCATCTAATTAATTAGTGAATGAAGGGATGAAGAAACAAATAAAAAAGAAAAGTCAAATAATGCTTGCGGGTAACACTGTCACTCCTTAGATATTTGTTATAGTATGCATGAAGAGGAGTCAATACCACAGAAGAGAAACCAGACAGGAGGCTTGTCAGTCAGGCGCCCACAGTCAACACAGACAACAGTTAGGCATGTGGGCGCCATGGTGTGACAACAAGAGCATCTTGCATTTGCAAGTGTTGCCCCTAAGCCAGATGTTCAACCCAACCATGAGAAAAACTATTGTACAAATGCCAATAAGAGGCACCCAGCCAACACATCTACATATAACGGCCATTTTGTGTATGGAAGGGTCAGAGAAAAGGTTTGAGCCGCCAGGACACAGAGTGTGTGGCAGTGTGTGACCTTTGAAGGAGCCTGGTGCGGTGACAGGATGTTGTGTGCTAAAGAAACGTGGGAAAGTGTCAATTTTAAAGATTTATCAGTGTGCTCCAGTCTAAACCTTTGTAAAAAAAAAAAGCCTTATCTATAAAATCAATCTATCTTATGTGGTTATGTTAGGCATTACAGGTGTGCTGTTTTTATACATGGAAATTGAGATTAGTATCTGTGCAATGAATACACAACACATCTCCTCTATAAATAGAAGAGAGTATATGAACATATCCAGACCCGTTCATCTGTGTGTGGAGGAGTGTGTGGAAGCCAGCATGGGTGTGCGATGCATGTGGAAGCCCGAGGCCTCAGAGATCTCTGTCCCTGTCTGTGTTTCCTAAGGCTGGCGTTACAGACATAATGTGTTATGTCCAGCTTTTCACATGAGTTCTGGATGTTCAAACTCAAATCTCCCAGCTTGTGTGGCAGCATTTGGCCTACTCAGCTGCTCCCCAATCCTCTTTTGGGTGTTTTAATTGTGCGTGGACATTCTAGCTTCTACAGTAGTGTGACCTGTATGGATGAGCCCGGGAGGTCATGTCCACTCTGAAGTACAGAGCTTGAGAGAGTATATGACTGACGAACTCCTTCCTCGTCCATTGTTGGGAAGCTATTACTTCATTCCCGGCTGCTCAGCCCTGAAACAATCACTCGGAAACTGTATTAGTTAAATCACTGTTTGGCCAATCACTTAAGCGTATTGCTAGCTAGCTCTTACATCTAGAATTAACCCATTTCCATTATTTTATGTTTTACTACGAGTCTTGTGGCCTACCAGCAAGGTTCCAGCTGGCAGCTCAAATCTTTCCCCTCTGGTGGCTCCATGGCATCTCCCTGACTCCTCCTACTCTATCTATCTATCTATCTATCTATCTATCTATCTATCTATCTATCTATCTATCTATCTATCTATCTATCATCAGATCTATCCATCTATCCATCCACCCACCCATCCATCTATCTATCTATCTATCTATCTATCTATCTATCTATCTATCTATCTATCCATCCATCCTGGCCTGGCTACCCTCTGTTAAGCCATTGGCCAAAAACAGATTCTTTATTCATTAACCAATAAAAGCAACACATATTCTGAAGGATTTCCCACATCAATCCATTAGAGTATTGTTGGACACCATGTGTTCTGGACACTTAATGTGGTCAGGACACACAGTCAGTGGCTATTAGAGAAGGAGTTAGATTTCTCCTTATGGAGCCATAGGTACAGATGTGCCACAGTTAATTAAGTGTGATGACCACCAAGAGTTCTAGAGAAGTGGGGTTTGCAGCGCACAGCCTGGTAACGCTGTGCATGCAGCCATCTCTATGGAAGAACAATCAGGCATTCTGCACATGCTAGGCCCTCCAGTAGAGTGAATGGCTCTGATAATGACGCTGTTATAAATAACTCACACTAATCAGAAGAAAAATTGCCCTGAATTATTGACGATCCTCACCGAGGCCGGGAAGAAGAAGGAAAATCCTCACAGACTGACTTATAATCGGGGAGGGGCTGTGGCTGAGAGATTGTTGAGAGAAGAGCTGTGGGGCCGAGAGACCTGCACTGCAGTGTGGTCCCCCCTGACACTGTCCCCGCTGATCATCTCTCTGACTTCACCTCTGTGATTGGCTCACAGGCCAGCAGTGATTCTATCTTTAACAGATGGGTCCAGGTGGTTTTCATCCCCAGGTTCCATGAGGGTGTGTGGTACAGGAAGGGTGCTATCCTTGCCTTTATGCAGGTTTATGCCGTCTGGGAAAGTGAAAAATGAATAAACCAAAAAGCAAATATTAATAGCTATACAAGCTTATATATGCATATATATGTATCTATATACTCATTCATATATTCATACCTACACATTCATAGATACATACACATTTATATGTGCATACACACTCATATGTATATGTACTCTTTAAGCATACACATTAATATGTACATACACATATACATCTCCAGTCATATATACACATTCATATATACATACACATTCATATGTATATATGCATATGTACATGCACATATACATATACAGTCATACATACGCATGCACATACAATTCATATATACATTCATATACACATACACATTAATATGCACATATGAATTCATATATACATACATTCATATGTACAAGTATATGTTAGTGATCACTGACTTATTTTCTCTCTGTGCACATTCCTGCCCCTGGGTGATCATTCCATGTCTCCCGAGTACTATTCCACCACACTCCACCCACCCCTCTTCCTGTTCACTGATATCTAGCTCTGTCATGGTCTTGTCTCACGCTCAATTCTCCAGCTGCCTTATTGCCTATCCAGAGGTTGCTGGCTGTTTTGGAGTTTGTGCTGGTCCTTCTCTGATGAGCCTGGTCTAGACTATAACTTCCTTTCACTCTGAGGGGGAGAGATGGAAACAGCCCGCTACAGTGCTGTCCACTCCAGCCCTGAGCTAAAGGCCTGTGTGATTGTGTATCAGAGCCACAGACTGGACAAGCTCACGGAGTCAGTTTGCCTTGGATAATGAAAAGTAAGAGCGATCCAGGGGTGGTGGTGTAAGCTTTTAATTCCAGCACTTGGGAACAGAGGCTCAGAGATCTCCGAGTTCAAGACTAGCCTGGTCTACAGAGTGAATTCCAGGCCAGCCAAAGGTACACAATGAGACCCTGTATCAAAACAAAATAAAACAACACTAGACCTGAGAGTGGCACCAAGCTGGAGCTCAACATGTTGCCCAGTTAGAGCTGGGCTACAGTGGGAGAATTAAACCACTGTCAGCAGGAACAGGTGCTGCTCAGGTAGGGGTGAGTGAATGGACCCACGTAGCTGCCGCCAGAGGGCAACAGCTGGCACTTGACTGAGGTGTCCGGTTCAGCACCCTGGACAGCCACCCAAGGCATTACACATTCTGAAGGACCAGCGGCCACGGAATAAACATATAGTCTACTGTGAATCCTCAGCCCAGCCTGGTCATGGTGGCAGTGTTCCACCAAGTCAACATTATGCCATGTTTCTGTCTGTGGTAGGATGTCCACCTCTTGCCGGGCTGCTGAGTGTAGATCCCCAGACCCCAAACTGCTTCATCTAGGAAGGAGCCTAGGAAAGGGGGAGGCGTGGACTCATCTCCAAACTATACTGATGAGATCCTCCAATGCTTAAGACCCACTTGGTTGCAGAAAGAAAAATCAGTGATGTCTATAAAAAAGCAAGCAAACTATGCATGACCTGTAGAGGCCACTGAGTAAGTGACTGCTTGAACACCTGAAAAGGAGCCATAAGCCAACACAACCCCTAGGCCAGCATATCACATGTTCTGCCACACTTCCTGGGGGATGCTCTAAAGGGAAAATTCATTTTGGTCCACAGAACGCAACTACCTAACCAACCCCCTATTGTTTCCTAGCCTGCTTCGTGGAACTCTGTGCAGTCCCAGGGAGGGAGGCTGCAGGTCGGGCTGCCCTGACCACCAAACATTGCAGTTAATGCACGTTGTTACACAGCATGCCCTTCCTGGGGTTCTGTCCATCTTGCTGACAGAAGGCTGGCAGCCGCCTGTGGAGAGACCTCCCTTACTGGCGCTTGCTTCAGCCTTTCTTCCGCCTTCTTTGCTGTCCACATAGTGAGAGGCTGCCTTCCCCACAGCTGGGTCCCCATCACTGTTGACTTAGCACCGGATGGGATGGGGCAGGGAGGAGCACCATTTCCAGAAATAGGCTGTGTTGTCCTAGAAAATGCAAACCCTACCTTGTCCCCATAGTGACCACACGTGGCTCATTCCCTTAATTATGCTGCTGCCTCTCTCCCAGAATGGCTGCAAGGCCTGTGTCCCTCCAGGCTGACCACTTGGAATGGAGGATTTTTGACAAAACCTATGAGAAAACAGCAAGAGAGCAAGGGAGGAGGGAAGAGAGAGGGAGTGTGCAGAGAGGCAGACACACAGGACAGAAAAGGTAATATAGGAGACAAGAAGAGGGAGGTAGAGGGAAGGAGGCTGGAAGGGGAACAGAGGCTGGAAGGGGAGGGGGGAGAAAGGAGAACAAGGAGGAGTGAGGGAAGGCCTCCAGGAGGGAGCTGAAGCCTAGAGTATCACATTTCTCTTCCTTGAAAGAGACACCAAAACTGACAGATCCATCCTTTTATTTCCATATTGGGCTCTCCGGAGCATTCTTATTTAGTAGTAATCTTTTAGAAAAGATAGCGTGTTCAGCAACACACACAAACACCTAACCCACGGGGAGAGATTTGCCATGGCGTTTTCAGAGATGAAGAGCTGTTTTGTGGTGTTTTGTGAACAAGCCATCTTTAAGAGTTGGAGGCTGTCCCTGTCTTGATGGGAACATTCCCACAGCTCCCAGTAAAAGGCTGAGCTTTTCTTCTCCCAGCAAGAGACATGGGGGACTGAGGCTCACTCCATTAAAATCTGAAAGTGGCAGTCCTAGCTTGCAGAGCAGAGCCCTGGGAGCCTGCCTATCCTGGGCTTGCGTTGCTGTTTCTCAGGTCACAGGCACCTAGAAGTGGAATAAAGGAATAGGAAATAGGATGGTAAGGCAGCTTCACCATCCTCATCCTCAACTCTATCCAAGGTCCTTACCCAGAGGAATGTCAAATGCTCTTAGCTTCTGAGCTAAGCCTCGGATAATCAAAACTGTGGTGTCTAACAGGGAGCATTCACACAGCACAAGTCACTGAACAATGCTGCAGTGGTTTTCCAGTTCCTTGGACAACTACTCTTTCCTACAACACCTTTGTGCTGACCACCACCTCTGTAAACAGCCTGATGGCATTGCCGTGGGTCCACCTCCCCATGCAAAGGCGTGCACACAGTGTAGCATGACTGATTGCTTTTGTGTGAGCCTTACAGACTCTCTGCTCCCCTCCCATCTGCTCTTCACACTCAGCTAACCCATCATGGGCAGTATTCCAAGATCCTCGGAACCGACTCACAGTTTTAACAACTGCCTGATATTTCATGGCATGTTTTAAAACTATTTCATTATTTAACTTGCTTCTGGCTCCTTGATCATTCTAAATGACTCTGCCCTAAGCATATTTTCTGTTTGTCATTGTGTGCTGTGTTTTCATATCTATAAGCTTAAAAAAGTGTTACTCTTTTGTCATGAAAGATATAATTAAAAACACACAAAATTTAAATAGATCTTACATAATATATTTATACAAAATACACATGTCTGGGATTCCAGCACTCAGAGATGGAGGCAGGAGGATCAGTGTTCAAGATCATTCTTGGCTGCATAATGAACTCAAGACCAGTCTGGGCTACATGAGACCATGTTGCAAAAGAAAAAGAAAATCAGGTACTAATATTGTCAGCTATCTTAATCTGCTTGGGTTGCCACAGTAGACAGAGTGACTTAAACAAAGACACTCATTATGCATGATTCTAGAGACCAAGGGGCCCATGGACCTGCTGACTCTGTTGGTGGCAATGCCTCTGCCTTTGTTAGCAGATGCCCACCTTCTTGCTGTATTCAGTGCTTCCTTCACATTCCATGACCACCCCATCATCAATCCTAAAGATGTGGTACCCATCTTGTGGCCTCACCTGGCTGCAGTGAGCTCATAGGTGTTTGCTGCAGTTATTGGCGGGAGTTATTTAATACTGAAGCCACTGAAAGCTTCATGAAAGTTGCTATAAAAAACAAGAGCAAGACTTTAAAGAATGGTCTAGAGAAGGGGGCCTATGTGAAGGCTTTGGAAGGGGGCCTCTAGAAAGGGCTGTGTGCAGAATGCAGTGAAAACGCCCGAGAGACTTTTAAGGACTCTGCTTTTGCTCCTGCTACCTGAAGAGGACTTTGAAAGGAGAACCACAAGGCAAGAGGTGGAGCTGTGGCGAGGGGGGGGGGCGGTGAGATGCATGCCCAATGCAGAGATGTATTTCCACCCTTTAGCAAAATGTGGGGACTGATTTGTTCAGATTTTAAATCATGACTGACCATTAATCAACACAGGATCTCCAGTAACTGCTCCTGAAAAAAGGCATTATCTAGAAAAGTCAGTCAGAAAGAAAGTTAGATGCAAATGAATAAAAATAGTAAAAGTAGATGACAGCAATCTTACGGCATGTAAACAATAACCCAAGAAACACTAATGATATGCATTGAGCCAAGAGCAGAGTTCCCAGAAGTATGGACAACATAGAAGGTTGGACAGTGAAGGGTTTCTCTGTGTAGCCCTAGCTGTCCTGGAACTCACTTTGTAGACCAGTTGACCCATTCCCACAGGAATAGGGGGTCCCAAATGGTGATGTGTCAAGGGCAGGGAGCAAAGATGAGAAATAAAGAGGACAGAAAGCAAAAGCTGGGACCAGGGGGTCTTACAGAAGCTGATGACTTATGTCAAGCAAGTCAATTAAAATGTATAGCATCTTATATACTATCTGTAGGGAGAGAATCAGCCAAGGTCAGCAGATAGCAAAATCAGACAATGTTCGCAAAGAGAACACAGAATACCCCAGACACAGCTGCCTTATGACTATTAACTACAGCCGTGGTTGGGGGCAGAGGAGATGGTGGATCCCCAGAAATCAGAGCCAGAACTCCTGCAGGGCCATGGCTCTAGACCCAGATATGACCTTGCCAGTTGTGACACTGTGCAAGGACACTGATTAAGATTTCCTTTGTTCTTTCACTGGAACCTCTGAGAAAGCCCTGAGCTGCTCTGGCTCCCAACAATCAGTTATTTAATAGCTTTGATAATGAATGAACCAAGTTCAGCAGAGTTGAGCCAAGATGGAGTGATCTTGCTTGGTACTGTAAGCCACGTGGAACTCATGGTCTAGGCTGAATTCTGACTCCACAGTAAGGGCTTCAGGATTAATGATGGCTCAGACCCTGGAGCAAGCTGTAGTGCACCTTCAAGAATTGGAGTCATTCAAAGCAGGCTGGGTGTCCACAGCTGAACTGAATTAGAATCAGCAGCAGCAACAAGAACAACAACAATGTAACTCTTGTGATGTGTGGAAAGCAAGAGGAAGGCTTCCCTGCTTCTCTTACCAGCAGGTGGGGAGAGGTGTGAAAGAGCTGCAAGACCCAGAGGAGAATGGAACAAAGACACAGTGTGTCAAACCATCAGCTACATTTGGAGCACGTTACAAGTGAAGTTTAAAAGGTAAGCGCCAGTTTCAACCTTCCTCTTTGAGACACCTCGAGGAGTTCACAGACTTGAACATCACAGAGTTGAAATTCTCCAAGAGAATATCAGGGCACTTTCTGTTTGCATGCATGATGCACATGCGTATACACAGCACTGTGGAGACATGCCAGCTGCAGGAAAAAGAATTTCCTCTTGGTGAAATTCCTACGATCTAAAATGCCATATGGTCCTTCAGAGTGTGTTCGTCACTCTTAATCACATTTTTGTACCCTTCAATGACTATGGACAATGCAATCACCGTATTTAGACCACTGTATGTACATTTTGATAATGTATCAGAATTACATTCAAGGAAGGTTGCCAGATTGCTATTTTCATCCATCTAAAATTTTTTCAATCTAATGAGTGAAATAGGTTCGTTACTTGGTTTGAAGTTACATTTCCTTGACCAGTTTTGATTGATAGCCTAAGTGTATTTCCTCATTTGTGAGACAGCTGCTTGCATTTATTGCTGGTTTTCCTGCTGAAAACATATGCTGAGGGTGTCAACCCTTTACTAAGCTTAACATAAATGTATTCCTTTACCTCTTGTAGATTTGGATGCGTGCAAGTGTGAAGCAAAGGTCTTATTTTCATTTAGCCAAACCTATTAGTATTTTGTGTTTGGAAAAGTGTCCTGTTTCACATCATTATATTTAAATGTAGATATAATTTTCTAGCACTTTGATAGTCCCCTTGACAGTTAATTTTCATGTTACTACATTCTGCATTTACTCTGTGCAAGGAATGGGAGGTTTTGTTTGTTTATTTGTTTGTCTTTTGGCTTTTCAAGACAGGGTTTCTCTGTAGCTTTGGAGCCTGCTCTGGAACTAGCTCTTGTAGACCAGGCTGGACTTGAACTCACAGAGATTTGCCTGCCTCTGCCTCCTGAGTGCTGGGATTAAAGGCGTGGGCTACTACCCCCCCACAGAGTTGACAGAGCCTACAGTGGTGGTGCTCACCTTTAGTGGTAGCACTTGGGAAGCAGAGCCAGGTGGATCTCTGTGAGTTTGAGGCCAGCCTGGGCTACAGAGTGAGCTCCAGGACAGCTAGGGCTACACAGAGAAACCAAAAATCGAGTGAGAGTTTTGAATTTGTTTTCTCCCTTTTCCTTGTATACACCAGCCATTCCGTCACCCATCTCTGCGGGATGAGTCTCTGTTAATGCAACTGCTCAGCCATTTGCCTGGCTCTTCCAATATGCCAGGGTGTGTTCTTTCCCACTGATCTCTCTAGTTTTATAACTTTGGTGCTCCTTTTATTTTTTGTAAGAAAACACACAAATGGCACAACACGGACTTTCTTAACAAGGATTAGCACTTTGGAGGTGTCAAGTCCACTCGCAGAAGTGTGGCTGACAGCACTGCCAGGCCCCCCACTGCAAAGCCACCACCTCAGCTACCGTGTGACACGAGAACACACCTGACAAGCCAGTCTCTCTCTGCATTGTTTAAAGGGTTTGTGTTTCTGCTCTGACTTCTTCCAGTGAAACGGAGAAATACTTTTTAAAAGCCTTTCCCAGAAACTCAAAAATCCATACTTCATAATCCACTCACCACACCTCGAAAGTCCTTGCCTCACAATGCCAATCAACAGCACGCCAGAGTAGGGTGTAATTAAGATGAGTCTTACTTCAGTGGGATGAGCCCCAATCCAACATGATCAGTATCCTGCTGGGAGGGACCATGTGACAGGCGATGAGGGGGACATTTTGACAAGCCAAGGGCATCAAAGACTGAGAGGAAACCACCAGAATCTCCACAGATTCCATAGAAACCCACCCTGCTGACACTTGACCTTGGATGTCTAGCCTTCAGGAACAGGAGGGCAGGAATGTCCATTACTGAAGCTGCCGCATCACAGTGGCTACAGAAGACTGACACTGACCTGGTTTCCTTGGTGACAGACTGACACCTTACTCTGCTTAGGTGGAAGACCTCTGGGACTTTTCGGAATCCTGCTCAGTCTCCACAAGGCAAGCCTCGTGCTGGGCCTCCCTGTCTTTCTTGAATGTCATTGTTTTCTAGTCCTATTCCTACTCCAAATGCCCCCACAGGAATGCCTGGTCTGCCTCCCAAATGCCCCTACAGGAATGCCTGGCCTGCCTCCCAAATGCCCCCTCTGGAATGCCTGGTCTGCCTCCCAAATGCCCCCTCAGGAATGCCTGGCCTGCAAACAGGCTTGGTTTAGCAATGTGGAACTTTTTCACATGTGCAGAGGAACCGAAAGGAAATCAGGACCACAGGCTTCTCTCAGCTCTCAGTTTGGAGCCTGTATTGGTTGTGATAAGATACCCCCCCAAAAAAAAGCAACGTGTAAAGAAAGGGATTTTTCTGCCTGTAGTTCCAAAAGGGGAGCCCCTCACAGCATAAGCACATGTGAGCAGACAGGAAAACATCATGGCAGGATCGAGTTGGCCGATAACACCAAATCTGCACATAGGGGAAGCAAATGAACAGGAAGTGCAGCCAGGCTTCAAACTTTCAAAGCCTGCACCCAAACTTTCCAATACACAGCCTACGAGGGATGTTTCTCTTTCAAACCAGCACAGCGCCGCCAGAATGAATCACACAGTGTGAAATACATACTCTTCATAAAAAGGGGAAGGGGCCGTCCAAAGAAAATGAGTCTATGTCCGTGCTTAAAAATCAAAACATTTATACACCTGCTTATAGAAAAGATACGGTTCAATCTATCTTAATCAACCTGAAAAACGTTTCTCACATACCCAAAAGATGTTTACCCAAATTAATTGCTACTGCTTCTCTCTTTAGCATCTCACACAGGACGCATGCACTCCTTTGAGTCTGCATGTCCCTCGTGATCTATTTCCCTCCTTTGAGTCTGCAAACCTTGATGTGCGTTTTCTAAGCAACATTTAGTCATCAAGGTGATCCGAGAGCAGCAGCGTATAACTTATTCCTCCCACTTTACCTGGATACAACATTTAAGTGGGAGTTTTGAGCATACAAAAAAAACCCATTTCTGTGCAATTTTTTGAGCCTTTTTCATATAAGAGACACACTTAGTCTTTAATCTGAAGGCATTCTAGGTTGAAACAAAGAGGAACTGAAATAAAAATAAAAACCCTCCGTGTGCTCCTGAGCGTCTGGATTTCTGGAGAGATGGTTTGCAGGGCTGATGGGCACCGGGACGGCTGAGAAGGGGATCGTGCTGTGCGGTGGCTGTTGTGATGAAGCAGAACAAATAACCTTCAATAAATCAACTCCCAGAAATGTGCACAGAGAGTCAAACCAATAAATCAAACCCCAGGACTCCGGGAAGAAATCCCAGCCCATCTTTCTCCTCCAAGGCTCTAGGGACAGCTCCTGTCCAGGGCGAATGAAACAAGGACACTAACCACAGGTCTGGATGACACAAAAGGCCATCCTGCATCTCCACCACCTGAGGGTGGTAAGCCTGCAGCAGCGTGTCTTGAAGAATGGCAAGTCCCAGGCACAACAACAGATGTTGGCCTTCTGTAAATCACGCTGTTGCTCTCCCTGCCCAGGGTGACTCCCGTGCTCCTCTCCTCATGTGGCTATGCCTCTCGTCCCCTTCCAGGTCATGTCCATCCACTCCATGACTTCAGGTGCACACGTTGGAACTGCTCATTCCTCTGTGTCCCCTGCTACTATTTATTGAGTAGATAACTCCTGGAACTGCAATCACGGAAGCCATCCTCACCACCATCTCCACTATGATTGAGTCTTTCAGGTCACCACCAGAGCCATCAGCATCATATGGCCACCATCATCATTATCACCACGATGATCCTCACCACCATTAGCTCCTCTAGGTTTGCCATCACCATGGTGACAGTGTGATATGGTCCCTTTTATCACTGTCACCACAAGCACCATCATAATCACTGCCATCCAGAACAACACCCCTGTCACCAGCCTCATTGTCCTCACCACCATTGGCACCATGCTCACCCTCATTGCCTTTATCTTTCTCATCAACAAAGATCCTATTGCTTGGTCTTGACTGTGTGCTTATTGTGAGTGTGGCACTGTGTGCAAAAATCAAACCTCACAGCTCAATGACTGGCGTATGAACACATGCTTTCATTGTTTCCATACCATAGAGGAGCACATCGTGGTCCTTAATGGCCAAGCTGCTTTCCCAGCTCAGAGGAGGATCCTGGCTTCTTGGTTTCTGTTACTTTAACTCTACTGTGGGAAAAAGGACTCATCCTTTTCACAGAGAACGTGAGAACATGACTCACATTGGAGAACCTCAGCTCACCTTCACTAAGCTTTTATACAAGGTCCTAGGATCGTGGGGATCATTGTGACCTCTAAGCCAGGAGCATCAGCACTTGCTGAGAGTACTGGGAAATGCGGAGTGTCAGGGCTTGATCACAGCCTAGCGCTGCCCAATGGGGAGCTGTACACCTCTGCATACCTGTCGCGACTGGGTCCCTGCTCTGAGATCTTGCAGCAGTGGAGAGGTTCTGCCCCCACCCAGTCCCTCTGCTTCTGCAGACAGCTCTGGAGCAGGCCACAGTGTCGTCATCCCTGAACCACAAGGATGTTTACCTTAAGGATGACTTCCTGTTGTCCCTCTCTCACGGGCAACACTCACCTGGGTGGCCTTTAATTATCTTTCAGAAACAAAAGGGGCCATAACCAAGATGCACAGACAACAAGAGAATGGAAGGTACAACTTCTTTCTCAGTGGAACTGGAATCAAACATGAGCTTCATGTGGGACTAAGTGTGCTCTCCCTCTGCTGGGAGAGACCCTTACCTGTGTGCTCTGGAGGACACCAACGCCTCTCCTGCCCTTGCGATTCTCCCTGGGGCACTCAGAATCTTTGTCTAACGTGAGAGCAGTTTCTACTGGCTGAAGTCATTGGGGCCTTCCTGTCCTTAGGGACCTTTGCATTTCTTGGGAATGAGGTGGGGTCTATTATGATGCCTCTGTTTTAGATGCATGGTAAAGACTGAAGAGTCCCCACGTGACAGCTTGTTTCCACGTGATAGAAAAGGGTTCCCGTGGGGCTGGGAAGACAGCTCAGGGGGCAGAGCTCAGACCGTGAAAGATTAAGACCTAAGCTCAGATCTCCAGCACCAATTTCACAAACTAGGCTTGGTGACATGTGCTTGTGGTCCCTGACTGGAGTCTCCGTGCTGAGGAGGAGAAGGCAGGTAGATCCTAGCTAGCCCCGTGAAGTTGTGGGTCTCTGGGCAAAACTGAAAAACTTCTCAGAAAAAAATCAACGTGGACAGCAATTGAAGAGACATCTGAGTTGACCTCTGGCCTTCACATGCATGTACACACACTCGCATGAACACCCCCATGCATGTGCACACACTCGCATGAACACCCCCATGCATGTGCACACACTCGCATGAACACCCCCATGCGTGTGCACACACTCGCATGAACACCCCATACGTGAGCACACACTCACATGAACACCCCATACGTGTGCACACACTCACATGAACACCCCCATGCATGTGCACACACTCGCGTGAACACCCCATGTGTGTGCACACACTTGCATGAACATCCCCATGCATGTGCACACAGTCGCATGAACACCCCATGTGTGTGCACACACTCGCATGAACACCCCATGTGTGTGCACACACTCGCATTTGCATGAACACCCCATGCATGTGCACACACTCGCGTGAACACCCCATGTGTGTGCACACACTCGCATGAACACCCCCATGCGTGTGCACCTGCACACATACATGAACATGTAGGCACACCCACACACATACAGAGAAAAAGGTCTATGGTATGGTTCCAAATGTGTCAATATCACGTATTTACTTCTTGTTGTTGTAATTGATTAAACACCATCCAGGGAGGCTGTGTGCGTACCTCGGGCTCTCTAAATTCTTCTGCATGTCTCAGATGTACACGAATCTGGAACCTGGCACACTGGAACACAGAGGAGAGACAGGAAACCAGCAGCCTTCTGCCCGTGGGAGTCTTGCTGAGAAAACCTGATGAGCAGGCCCATCTGAACACACTCCAACTCCCTGTGCTCCAAGGGCAGGCAGGGAGCTGTGGATGGGTGTCAGTCACCTGCTAGACCTGGGGACAGGGGAGGAAGGGTTCCTGTGTGACAGTTCCTCTGGGACTGAACTCGTATCATTTTCTTTTATAGACAGGGTTTCATGTAGCTCAGGTTAACTCCAAGCTTTATATGTTGTAGTGAGCTGGACAGGATCGCCATTACAAGATGGCGCCGACATCCTGTCTTGTTGAAAATAAACAACTCCATATTTGGCTAAGCCTTTGAGAGCTGCGTCCCCCCCCCCTTCCCGCATGCGTGGTGGTTAAGGGTCCTTGGGCCTATCCTGATGCAGTCTGGTGGCAGCTGTTGGTGGCAGCCAATCACAGGGCGACCCGTGTGCCAATTTCCATTTATAAGCAGCTGCCTTAGGGCTCTCGGGCCCCCTCTCGCTTCCTGCCTCCCTCTCGTTTCCTGCCCCTTGTCTCCTGCCCCTTGTTTCCTGCCCCCTTCGCTTCATGCTCTCTCTCAATCAAGGGCACTCCAGTAAAGCTTGATCTGAGTAGAATCCTGGTGTGGTGGTTGTTCTTTCTCGCTGGTTGAGAAATATGTAGCTGAGGCTGATCCCTAATTCTTTCATCTCCCAAGAGCTGGGGGTACAGATGTGAGGCACTGTGGCTGGGAAAACATATGATATATTTTTTTAAAGGAATAATTTTGCAATTAATTACATGCAAGTGTGTGTGTAGTGAACGAAGTTGGAGTCACCTGCAGCTGTAAGATGCCCGACATGACGGCTGGGACCCAGACTCAAGCCCCTGCGAGCAATATGCATGTGTGTTCTTTACCACGGAGGCATCTCTCCATCTCACATGTGATTACACTGTGGCGGACTACCAGCTAGGCAGGCAACCCTACAGTTGCTGACAAAACGAAACTGAGCCCCTAGAGTGGGCATGCCTCCCAGCTCCTCTTGGGCACAGAAATGCAGGAATGCATTAGCTCAGGGTTAGGGTAGCGGCTCATCCCTCTCAGACCCCCATAAGCTTGTGTATCCCCGCGTGTTCACATGCCCGTTCTGAGTTCTCTGGAAAGTTCAGGGCTGGCTTCCAGCCATTTAAATTGCTTCTTTGAAAGAGAAAGCAGTTGTCATCCCCCAATCCTCCCTTTGTGCGCACGAATATTAATACAGTTGCATCCGTAACCCCCAAAGCTCTTTTCTTTTTTAGCATAAAATTGTTTCTTCAAATGCTGAAAGCAGATCACAGGGGTCTGCAACTGGGAAGTGTCTCCTGCCGGCTCCTTATGGTGATCTTATAATAGAAGTATTGTCGCCCTAGCCTTCCATCCCGGCTTCTCAGGGGTGGCCCTAGATTGATGCGGCTGTCAGCTGTGCCCCTACAGTGACAGCTATCCACAAACACAGGCTTCTCTCATAAATAAAATCTAATAATTGTGTGACCCTTCCGTCCCCCTGTTGTCACGAGAGACGGGGGCACCTCAGTTTTGAAGTATCTCAAGAAAACAGAGTCCTCCACAAACAACTGAGGCCTCACCCTTGCCCCATCCCTCCTGATACCTATTACTTGTGACAGCTGGGATCGCTGGAGACACATGATGCTAATGCAGGGGTGACCCAGTGTCATTACACAGGTCCAGGAGAGCTGACTAAATTGCCCGCGGGCAAGGTCACTGCGCCTCTGTGTGGCTGCAGTTGCCCCACCCTGGAGTTCCTAGCAAAGTCAAGGAATCCTGGGAAGGATGAGGTCGCTAGCTAGGGTGTCCTGCTCTGGGTCACTCCTCTCACGGTGCTGGCTTCTTCTGCAGAATCTCCTTCTTGGAGACCATGATCTGCAGTTGCCACAGGGTGCCGGGTTGGGCAGCTGCTCTTGGCCTGTTTCTGGGGCCTGGGTGAGGATCACTGATACAGAAGTTAACTGCCTGTTGCTTCCTACCCTGTGAGAAGCAGCCAAGAGAGTGGGTCAGGAGCTGGGCTTTGTGTCTAACACCATCTGCAGACTTTGCATAGGTAAAACTTTGCAAGGCTCAAGGGCTCCTGCTGTCATGGAGTGGCTGTGCCCATTCCCCTGCATCAGATGCAAGGGGTTCCATCTACCTTGGGGTTCTCAGCTGAAATACTAGATCCATCCTGGATAGGAACAAGGGTTTGTCTAAACAGCTGCCTCAAGGGTCTGTCCCTCCCCACTCTTCCCTGCCTCAATCTCCTGCCCTGCTCCCCGTGATCATCTCCACTCCATTTGCCTCCATTTCTGTTTCTTAGGGTTTCTGTTGCTGTGATGAGACATCATGACCATGGCAATCCTTATAAAGGAAAACAGTTAATTGGTGCTGGCTTATAGTTCAGAGGTTCAGTCTGTTTTCATCATGGTGGGACATAGCAGTGTGCAGCCAGCGTTGGAGTGACAGCTGAGAGTTCTACATTGTACAGACAACAGAAAGTGAATTAAGATTCTGGGTGTGGTCTGAGCACATACGAGATCTCAAAGCCCACCCCACAGTGACACACTTCCTCCAACAAAGTCACACCCACCCCAACAAAGCCACAGCTCCCAGTAGTGCCACTCCTTATGAACTCATGGGGGCTGATGGCCCTCAGCATTCCCTTATGACCCTCTCCTGGGGTGCTACCACGTCTGAGCAGCTCTTCACACCTGTCCCGTGCTACAGGTGTCTGAGCAGCTCTTCACACCTGTCCAGCTTCAGCTCACAGCAGCCCCGAGTCTCCTTTGTGGTTATTGTGAGGATTAGGGAGAGACTGAGGATGGGGATATGGTCCAGCAGTACAGTATTTGCTACTGAAGCATAAGGAACTGACTTTAGATCCCCTTAAGCCACATAAAGTCTGGGTATGGCCATGTGCCTGTTAGCGGAGTGCAGAGCGACAAAGACAGGAGAATCCCAGACACTTGCTGGACAGTCAGCCTTGCCAATATGGCGAGCTCCAGGCTAGTGAGAGACTCTGGCTCAAAGAATAAGGAAGCGAGGTGATTAAGGAAGACATCCCAGCATCAACCTCTGGCCTTCACAAGTGCACCGCCCCATAGACACAGGATGGAGCATGAGGAGTGAGGCTGCCAGCGTAGCTCAAAATAGAGGCCCAGCTCATCCCAGCACATCCCATCTCACTGAGTAAGAGGAGTGCACAGTTAAGGTAAACTGAGGAAAATGACACAGAGGGACCCTGGATCATACAACTGCACCACTTCAGCTATGGAGTGGGAACGCAAGGCTGAGAGGGCAGGAAAGTCACAGGCATGTCCGAACTATAGCCCGTGCACTTCATGAGTCCCGGACATCTGTGGACAGACCCAACACAAAATCCCAGTTTCAAATATTGTGATTTTGTTTATTTTTGGTGAATCTTTAGTAACTCACTTGTACACTTCCAGAGCGTGAACATTAGAGGCGACCAATTGACGTCATTCAAAGAAATATATACATGCTCTTGTAACCTGGCGGCCTTGGGTTGGACATTCTGATCTTTAAATCTTTAATGTAGATAAAGCCCAAGATAATTCTTCTCTTTCAATGCACTTTGAGGAAGCCAAAAGGTTTGTACATCCCTGGTACCCTTGAATCTTTCTTGGAAGATGAAGGGGAAAGAGACAGAGCAGGAGGGGAGTTGGGAACGGGTGCTTCCCGTGTCCAGAGTGCAGGATTCTTACTGGAAGATGAATCTGGACGCCTGAGAAAGACCCAGAGGGTCCAGAGAAGGCTGAGAACTCGGAAGTTCCATTGCCTGAGTGCGAGGCTCAGAGTAAGTCCTGCACCACCGCTTCTCAGCTCACAGGGTGATGGAGAAAAGAAGCCCAGCTACAGGAAGTATCCAAACCCAGCTGGATTTTTCCCCAGGGAAGAATGCAGAAAAATACCATGTCCCTGAATCTCTGCTCCTCCCAGTCTCTTTGGCCCACCAGAGCCACCAGCGTCTTTGGGGCCCAGTGATTTAAGGGGCTGTCTTTGGATGAAGCTGCGAACCTGTGGCGTTGGCTTACGGTGCGAGCTGCAGGTGCTGTGCTGTGAGCATGCGTCAGCTGCTGGTGCCAGGTCCCATCCATCTTTCCTCTGGATGTGAGCAACTCATCACACAGGTGTACAGGCCAGGCAGCCTCTGTTCTTCCAACAGCCTTTCCTACCTCCTTTCTCTCCACACAAGGCAGGTGCGAGTCTAAGAATTGCCTTTGAAACAGCCAGGGATCCATGCAATGGAGAGTTCCAATACAGAATTGGTGCAGGAAGCCCCTGTGAGGCCCATGGGGTACCAAGGGAATCAGGGAAGACAGACCAGGACATTGATAAACAAAGAGACTGCCATCCCTGTGAGTTCCCCACCTCTCAGGTCCCAGCTGAGTAGAGGTGATTGCAGCCCCTCACACAGACATTATCCCACAACGTGGCTCCGGAAGGCAGCTTGGGCCATTGGCCCTGCTGGAAACCGCAGTTCCCGCTCTAGCTCTTCTTTCAGGGAGTTTCTGAACTCTTCAGAAGAGCGTGGGGGGGGGGAGCACAGCCAGGTGGGTCCCCCACAGTCTGCAAACTGTCATGGTCATCATTCACCATGGCAGCCCCAGAAAAAGTTACCAGGAACTTTTGTAAATCAGGAGCATTTTTTTCCAAAAGATTTATCTATTTTAATGAATGTGAGTGTTTTGCTGGCACCATATACGTGTCTGGAGCCCACAGAGGCCGGGAAAAGGCGTTGGTTCCCCTGAAAGTGGAGTTAACAATTGGTTGTGAGCCTCCTGTGGGTGCTGGGACATTAACCAGGGTCTTCTGTAGGAGCAACAAGGGCTCCTAACTGCTGAGTCATCTCTATAGCCCCAAGTTCCTCAGTGCCCCTCCCCCACAGCTCTCTGGGAATTCCTGTTGGCTGAGAGCCAGGTGAGAAGCAAGGAAGTCCCAGGGACACCCTCCTCCACTGTAGCCACTGCCTTCCCTCCTTCCCGGGAATTCTCACCAGTCCATCTGCAGGCCTTTGGAACTAAGAAGTGTGTGCAGCCCAGACTCCAGGCTTCCTTTTCACCATGTGATCTGAAAGAAGCAAGGGCCTCTTCACCTGCAACATGACCACTTCCTGCTTGACTCACAAAGCAGCCAAGAGCCATCCACTGAAACTGAGTTTGAGACGTTTCTCTGAATCCGACCAGACAGAACAGGAGTCTAGGAAGCATCAGCCAGGACAAGGGCAGTGAACCACAAAAGTTCCAGCCAACTTTCCCACGACGTGCTGTTCTGTTACCAGATGAAACAGATGAGCTCATACACTTAATCAGAGAGAAGATTTATTTTGACTCAGTTCTGAAGGTTTCAGTCTGGCATTGATGGCTCTGCTGCTTTCGGTGGGTATTGAGGCAGAGCATCATGCCTGAGGGGAAGGGATGACCTAGAGGTAGGTGGCTGGGAGAGGAGAGGTGAAGTGTAAGGGCCCAGGGCCTCAATGTTCCCTCTAAGGTCACAGCCAAAAGACCTGCCTCTTCCCAACAGGCCCCACCTTCTAGAGTTCCTATGATCTCCCAATCACACCAAGTGGGGAACCACACCTTCAACACCTGGGCTTTGGGGGAGTGGATGCAAAGGGCGGCACAGAAGGCTCCAGGCTGGAGACCGGCCCTGTGGGTGTAATAAGTTCTGTTCCAGTCCTGATGTCACTTCCAAGAAGAGGAACAATGGGCGGGACCTCTTGGGGGTCTGCCCTCACCCCGCTCAAATTTGCAGGATTTCCGAAACAAGACAGAGCGAGACTAGGAAGACATCGTAAGCGTCCCAAGTAGTCAGCGAGTGACATGCGTGGCCAGGCTTTCCTGCAAAAGGATGCTATGACATCATTCCAAAATGGTGGCTGCTGTTCACACTCAGCCACTGGAAAGGTCCTCATGAAGCGAGAGCTGCTGCTATGGAGCACAGGTGACGAGCGCTGTGACGGATCCTCTCTAGTCCACAAAAGTCATGTGGATGTGTGCAGAGATTCCTGCGCTTGGAGAGTCCCCCCTTGTAACTTTATACACTCTTCTAAATGCACACAGCCCATGTGTGGTTAATATCGACTGTCAATTTGTCAAGTTCTAGAATCACCTAGGAGACAGGCCTCTGGACATGTCTGTGAGGGAGTTTCTGGGTGAGGTTGACTGAGGTGGGAGGACCCACCTGAGTCGTGATGGCACCATCCCACATGGGCTGGCTCCTGAGCTACATGCCAAGGAGACCACAAGCCGAGCTCCCTGCATGTCTCTCGGCTTGCTGACTGTGGTTCAAAGTGACCAGCTGCCTCACTTCCCTGCCACTGTGACTCCCCTGCCTGCATTTGGTCCTTGAAATGTTAGTCAAGGTAAACTCCTTTCTTCCTGAAGGTACTGTGTCAGATCCGTTGCCACAGCAACCGAAAACTTACTAACTCACTCCACAATAAACATTCATTAGTTTCATATACAGCTGTAACTACCATCTTGAATAAAAATTATAGGCTTCGTTTGGGCCTGCAGTCCCACCCTTGGGAAGATGAGGAGTTCAAGCCAGCCTGGGTTATGTAGTGAGAGTTTGTCCCAAAAGAACCAAGCATGACAGCGGAAGAGACAGAGGGAAGGAGACCGGGAGGGGAAGGGGAAGCTTCAAATATGACTGGAGAGCACAGTTGCCAGTCCTGAACTCAGATGAGCCTGATAGTAAGGAACAGCATTCTAGAGCATTCTGTTTGCTCCATACTGTACTATTCTTTCGGCTCAAAAAGCTAAATTGTTTTCGCATAAAGTTCTTTACCAAGTGTGGGCGTGTCCTCCCGAGCACCCCTGCCTTTCTGCAGTACCTGTGAGCTCTGATACCACATTGACAGGGATCCCTCTGTTCCTCTGAGAGTCTTGTTATCACTGCTTCTGCAGTCTGCTAATCCAAACAATATCCCTCCTCACCTGTAGGTGGGCGGCAATAAAAGATGGGGACGGTGGGGTTGCTGCTGTTGCTTGCCTGACTTCCCCTCCTACCTTCCCCTCTCACATAAAATGCCATTCTGAGGCCACATCAGGTGCTGGGGTCAGCTCCAAGCAGCACACATCACAGGGTCAGCTCGGACATCAGGATCTATCCACAGAGCTCCAGCCTCACCCCGCTTGACTCCGAGAAAGCTTGTCTTTTGGTGGCATCCAAAGACGCAGCTGATGTAAAGAATCTCTTACCCAAATGAAGTCTTTTAGGCTACTTTTTTTAATGATGATAGATTGGAAGGGCCGGTGAATGGGACTGAGAACATAACTCATGCTGGAGGGATGACGAAAAGTTTAATTGGGCTCTATC